>NC_056733.1:729993729-730040934 GCF_019279795.1 Protopterus annectens
CCTACTGCTTCATGGCACGCGACACGTGCATGCGCCCAGCAAGAAACTTTGGTGTAAGCAACAGTGTACACCTTCCATTTCTTGACTTTCCCATGCTTATCTTGTGGCACTCCTCTTTCCATGATATGTGTCTGACATCTGCCATGTAACACTGACCTCCAATGAACTGCATTTCTTTCTGCCATTTCCCCCCTGTGATGTCACCTATCTCCTACTCTATTCCTCCCACTTATGTATCTCTTACACTACTCAGAATGTGCTCATTTGCTATGTGACTGTGGGATTCAGTATCCTAACACTCATTTACATCAGATTGCCTACTAATGCTTATTTACATGTCTTAGACTCAGCTTCCCCCCTTAGCAACCACTAAACGGTGGCCATGTTGTTTTTGGTCTGCTGGTTCCTGCATTGTAAATCCATGTATTGCATAAAACCCACATTTGTGGGTTTATAACCTTCATTTTTATGTTTTATATAGCACAGCCCATTTGCGTGGGGCTGCTGCGCGCTTAAACTGCATCCCCGAAAAAAAAAAAGTTATTTATTTTTCATATTTGCATCAGGGTACCTTGCCAATGGCCACATATTTGGCCATTGGCATTCTGCCTGACACATATGCACCCTTTATTTGGAGCTGACATGGCTCCATTGTGTTTTTGCAGAAACTTACTCAGTTGTCAACTGAGTACATTTCTGCAGCTAAAACGCTCTTACGGGCTGCTTTGAGCTTTGGATCGCTAATCTACCTCATTTGCATGCCTTTCAGCTGCAAGTGAGGTGAGACGTTTTAGCTGGTCTCTTACACGGACTTTAGGGCTGTTCCTGGATCGCGAAGGCTGCATGGAGTCTTACACTACTCTTAGACTCCATGCAAGCCTTCGTGAATCCTGCCGTGTATCTATATATATATATATATATATATATATATATATATATATATATATATATGTGTGTGTGTGTGTGTGTGTGTGTGTGTGTGTGTACTTAGTATTGTATAATGCATGACAAAGAATTACCTGTGATTTCTGCATGCCAAATAGACTCATAACGTTGTATGATCTATTTCTCAAAGAGTGAGGGTGTAGATCAGAGTGCAAGTGATGTACGCTGTATCTTTAAGAAGCATGTCAAGGCTGTACATGCACGTATAAATTCCAGACACGTGCCCTCCCTAGTGCCATTTTGTAAGAGCAGCCAGAGTGAGAGCATGCATGATTACAGTTGTTAGTTTGTATATAAGTTACTAAAGTTAAACTAAGTAAACTTCTATAGTGATGTATTTGATTAGAATAAGCTGCTTCAACAGAACCCACAAAGACTCTTGTATTGTGTCCAAAGTGGGAGAGTGAGACCAATGCTCTGTCCTTAGTTCATACCTTCGTATTTTCTACTTACCCTCTCAATAAGCATTGTTCGGTTTTTAAGTACACAGATGACGATCCAATTCTTTTTTTTTAAATACAAATGATTTCTCATTACTTCATTCTTCATTCTTAATCATTCATTACTTAATGGATGTAATTTATTACAATTATATAAAACGTATGTTCATCCTATTTTAGAATACAATAGTAGTTTTTGTATCTATTCAAGATCTAGGGCCGGATTCATGATGGCTTGCACAGAGTCTAAGAGTAAAGTAAGACTCCATGCAGCCATCATGTCCGATGAGCGATCCAGGAACAGCCTGTAGGGGCGTGTAAGAGAGCTCCTAAAATTTCTCTTACACGGACAGGGCCGGGATATGCAAATTACCTCACTTGCAGCCAAAATGCATGCAAATGAGATAAATTTGCAATCCAGGAAGCACAAACCTGTCCGAGTAGGAGCCGTGTTAGTTGCAGAAATGTACTCAGTTGACAACTGAGTACCGTTCTGCAAATAGCACAATGGAGCCTTGTCAGCTCCAAATAAAGGTTGCATATGGTTGAGGAAGCATGCCAACGGCCAAATATACGGCCATGGGAAATGTTCCCAGATGCAAAATTAAAATACAAATACTTTTTTTCGGCGATTTCCAATGTTTAAGCGTAGCGCAGCACCACGCAAATGGGCTGCGCTACAAAAACCAGAAAAATAAAAATTAAAACCCACAAACGTGGAATTTATGAAAATTTTTAAATTACAATGTAAGGAAATAGCAGGCTGAAGACAACATGGCCACTGAGTAGGGGTTGCTAAGGGGAGAAGCCCAGTCTAAGATATGTAACCAAGCATTAGTAGGCAATCCTTTGTAAATGAGTGTTAGGATAGTGAATCGCACTTTTACATAGCAAATGAGCACAGTCAGTGGAGTGTAGGAGTAGGATATGGGGTGTAACAGAGTAGGAGATAGGTGACATCACAAGGGGGTATGTATGAAAGTAGTGAAGCTCATTGGAGCAGAGTGTCATGTGTTAGCTGTCAGTTAGACATCATGGAAAGAGGTGTGTCAACAGGTAGGCCAGGGAAAGCCAAAAAATGGAAGGTGTATACTGTGGATAACACCAACGTTTCTTGCTGAGTGGGTATGCACGCGTGTGCACGCCCATAAACCCGAGTAAGACAGAGTGCACGCGTGGAAGTGTGAGTGCGCGCGTTTAACCCAGAGTAAGCATGTTGAGGGCTGTTTAAAGACCTGTAAGCGGGTATGCGCTGGTGTGCGCGCATTCTCACCCGAATAAGCAAGTTTTAGTCCGTCTAAGCATGTGTGCGCGTGTGTGAGCTGGTGTGCGCGTGTTTGCGCTTGTGTACGCAGTGCTGCCCCCAAGGAAACAGAAAGGAAAAAGGAAGCACAACAAATAGTAGGAAACTACCAGGGAGTACTAGCAGAGCTAGCAGGTGAAAACAATCAGAATCAGGCAATTACACAGGCAGAACAATAGCCCAGCCCAGCACTTAAAACTCTGCAAACAACAGTGCAATGTGTTTCTCTCAAGAGACACTGCAACACTGGAGTAAGCTACTAGAAGTGAAAACTGAAAAAGCTTCACTCAGACAAAAAATGCTAGAGGCTGCCATTGCTGTTATAAGGCGACATATGCAACATGCTGAGGGTGGTGACAATGCAAATGCTGCCGGACAACCCACAGTGAGGAGACGGCGAAGAGTGTACAGGCCCAGGGTCACCTACCAGAGGTTACATGAGCTGGAGATAGTGGAGCACTATAGAGTGGACAGAGACCTCCTGCAGAAAATTGTTGAGCTGTGCAGGCCATGCCTCACACACAAAACCAACAGAGGGGAACCCATCCCAGTGGAAACCAAGGTATGTGTTGGCCTAAGAATACTAGCAACAGGTACCTTCCAGAGACCAACTGGTGATATGATGGGGATATCACAGGCATCAGCATCCAGGGTAGTGCACCAGTTCCTGGATGCCATGTCAGCACATGTCGGTGATCATGTATATTTCCCCAATTCCCATGAGGTATTGACTAGCAATATGCGTCTCTTCCAGCAAATAGCAGAATACCCTGAGGTAGTGGGTGCAATAGACTGCATGCATACGCATCAAAGCACCAGCCGGTGAGCGGGGTAGGTCCTACATTAACCGCAAGGGCTTCCCCTCCATCAACTGCCAGGTTGTGTGTGATGCCCAGGGCATAATAATGAATGTGTGTGCTGGCTGCCCTGGAAGCTACCATGATTCCCATATCTGGCATCTGACGCAGCTGTACCAGACATTTGCCAATGGGGACATCCCACATGGTCACCTAGTGGGGGATGCTGGCTATGCACTGGAGCCGGGGCTGATGACACCCATCAGAAACGCACACACACCTGAACAGGAACGCCATAATGAGGCACATGCACAAACACGAAATGTAATCAAGCGTGTGTTTGGGCTGCTCAAGTCACGGTTCCGGTGCCTGGATACATCTGGTGGAGCCTTGCAATACTCACCAACTACATGTACCCAGATTGTCATGGTATGTGCTATGCTACATAATATGATTCTGCAAAAACAGCTGCAGCAGGACCAGCATAGGCCTGGGCCAAACAGCCCCCCACCATTGCCAAGGCCATCACAGGCAGAGCGTGACTCGGAGGAGGAACAACCTGAGCCTAACCCAGTAGGCAGAAGGAGGCATGCCCAGTATGCCTTGGCCTTGGCAAAGAGGCAACGCATAGCACATACATTGGCTCAGTAGGAACCCTGGAAATGATACCTCTCTCTGATTCCCACATATAGTGAAAGTGATGCCTAAGTTGACACAACCTGCTTTCAAACATGTACAGGGAGTGTAGTATGTGCATCTGACATAGGCAGCCCTGCAGCACCACCTGAGGCATGATTGCCATGTGTTAAGCAATGTAAGGTAGTGCTAAACAGCATTTACCACCATGTGGTTTATGCAAACTTGATGATCTTGAGTATCATCCTACCCTCACCAAGCATGATGCCACAATATGAAGACAAGATGATCAATTACAACAATTGGCTTAAGTATTGGTGTCAGTCAAAGGGGATCCAATGCCTGTCAGCCTGGGAGGACATGCTTGACAAGACATGACGCTTCGCTAGGGACAGCTTTCACCTGTCACTCCTGGCCTTTCCTCCATAGGTATCACAAGGGATAAGAAACTAGAAGTAATGCTACTCAGTGCCAGAAGTCTAAACCGCAAGATGCACGTACTCCAAACTCTCCTCAGCATGGAGAATGTTGATATCTGTGCAGTAACAGAAACCTGGTTCAAGGCTTCCAAACACACCCTAGCACTAACAGGTTACACCTCATACCATGCTTTACAGCCCCAAAACATGGAACAAACTACAAAAGGAGGGTGAGTATCAATATTTGTCAAAGATACCCACACCCCCAGGTTGGAGGCACCGCATGAAGCATCAGAGACTATCCATGTGCAACTAACAGTGGGTAAAACCACCTTCCAGTTCATAGCCTGCTACTGACCACCCTCCTAAACCCAGGACCCACACTTGGCCAACTGGAGAACACATGAATATATGAAGGTCTCCCCAAACACCATTGTATTGGGCGACTTCAACTATGCCCAAGACCAGAAGTGTATCCCTCACTGGTAAGATCAGACCATAGAGTAATCTCACCGGATATTCACATCCCGACCCCAGCCTATGCCCAGAAAACCACAGTGAAAAACTTTTCTCTAAAGCAAATTTCACACTCCTCAAAATCGAGGTGGAATCCTTCACAGCCCCTGTGCCTGTGGAAAATACGGCCCAGACCTCAGAACCCTTTATAAACGCATTCTATGAACACCTTCAGGAATGCATGGATCATGCAATCCCAAATAAAACCAAGACCCAATCCTCCAAAGGCAGGCATCCTGTCTGGTGGACCCCAGCCATAAACAAACCATACAATGCAAGGAGGAAGCTACTATATGATAGAGCAAAATCCCAAAAAGGGAAGGCATCTCCGATCAGTATTATTTAAAAACTACAGCCACACATAAAATCATCTAAGGCCAGCTTTGAGATAAAAATTGTACAGGACACTAAGGATAATCACAAGGCTTTCTTTAGTTATGGTAGGAACCTGGGTGGAAATTCCCAGATATGCTCAGAATTAGTCCAAAATGACAAACAATACACCAAACCCGCAGACATTGCCAACATCCGAGCTGACAGGTTCAGTGCAAACCCCCCCCCCTCCCCACCAAAAGGGCAAATATCTATCCCAGCATAGTGCTAGCCCGCTGACATCTCAGATGCTTGGGTAACAGCCAGCCTCTCCAAAGCAAAACACACAGCATCAATGGGACCAGACGGTGTCCTGGGCTGTGTCCAACATGAACCCCAAGAAGAATTGAACACAAACATAAAACCACTGTTCAGTCTCAGCCTTACCACAGGATATGTATCCAAAGAGCAGTGTACAGCAACAGTGGTCCCTCTCCACAAAGGTGGTGCCTCAATGGATACTACAAACTATTGCCCCAGAAGCCTGACTAGCTTGGTCTGCAAAGCTATGGAAAGGATCATCATGGACTTCAGAAATAAAGATATTGGGGACCTACAGACACTGGATCCTACCCAGTTTGGCTTTGTTAAGGGCAGATCCTGCCTTTCTTAAACCTAGTTGAGTCAATTGAAACAGTCACCAAGGCCATTGACGAGGGGAAGGTGGTCCACACAACCTACCTGGACCTCGCAAAAGCCTTCCATACAATACCCCACTTGGTCATTATAGATAAGCTCACCAGCTTCAATATAAACCCCTTTGTCACTAGATGGGTTGCAAACTGGCCCAAGGACAGAACCAACATGGTCAGAAATGCGGGAGCCATGTCAGACTCCAAACCAGCTACAAGTGGCATCCCACAAGGCTCGGTCCTGGGACCTCCCTTGTTTGGTATATATTTCTCGGAGGTACAGGCCAACACAGAAGGACTGTGGCTGAGCAAGTTTGCAGATGACTGCAAACTGGGTGCAATAATTGACCCTCTAGCTGACACAAGCATCCTACAAAAGGGCCTCATAGAAACAGACAACTGGTGCCAGAGTCATGTCCTCAAGCTAAATGCAAAAAAGTGTATAGTCATCCCCTTTGGCAAAAACTAAGCGCCCACAAATTACCACATAGGTGGTAACCCATTAAGTACTTTAGAAGTGATAAGGGACCCGGGGACCCAAGTTGATAGCAATCTCTCATTCGACAACCACATGGCCAAAGTGGTTAGAAAAACATTTCATATAGCCCACCTAATCATGAAGGTATTCACATCTAGATCAGGGGAGGTCATCGTTCCTCTTGACTCATCCCTCATCAGGCCCATAATTGAATACAATGCCCCTTGTGGGATGTATCTTATCAGACACCTGCAGCAACTGGAAAGACCCCAAAAGTACCTCACCAGGAAGATCAAAGGGCTCAAACAGATGTCATTTGCTGCCCAGTTAAAGAAACTGCAGCTCCACTCAGTGGCATACCGCCTGCCCAGAGGCGATCTGTGCCTGATGTATAAAGCCATGTCCAACCTGGAATCAATGGACATGCTGCACCTCGGTAAATCCGAATCCCATCAAGCTACACGCTCAAGAGACCTGAACCTCAGGACTGAAATAACTAGGACATACTGGTGTGACAGATTCATAACCCAGAGGCTCCCTCCACTCTTGAGTAAACTCCCACTCCAGGTTAGCCAGAGTCCCTCATTGACTCACTTCAAGAGGAATCTTGATGAGTGGATGGGAGATTGTACGTTTACCCTGGGTATCACTTCTATGTCACTGTTAGACAGAGGCACAGTATACTAACCTTGAAAAATGTCATGGCAAACTCCAGGTAAAATGTGTGTTGAAAGCCAAACACACTCTGGCTAGGATTATAAATGCCCTAGGGCAGATAGCCTAGTATGAACCTATGAACAGAATCACACACACCAACTAGTACAACTGTGGTCAATGTGGAGTAATGTTTGGCAATGTCCACCCAAGCTGGTGAATACACAGCAATGTTGGACAAGCCTGGTTTAAGTAGGCCATAGCTGAACAAAATGCAACATGTGCATATTTGCCCAACTGGCCCTTAACCAGTCTGTTCTGCTCAGTATGAATATTTAAAGCAGTGATGGGACTCAAACCCAGCATACTGTACACCATAGTGAAAGTACTGAACCACCACACCATGACAGCATTGCAGTGGTCAGCCAATATGAAAAAATGTTGACAAGTCTTTGCAAACTATCCCATGGAAACCCTGCAGGCACAGCATAATCCCTGTTGAGTTATGACACAAAGGAGTCTGGCAGTAAGAACACAACATGACTTCCAACACACACAGTATAAATGTCAATATTGGTCATGTTCACACACAACCACAAATGTAGTGGACTTCAGATCACAACATATGGAAAGGTCACACTGGGCATGCTCACACACTTGGATAAATGAGACATTTGTCAGGCAACAAACCATGGAAAGCCTGAACTGGGCATGCTCACACACTCAGGCCATGTCTGAGTATAGCAGTCGGCCACACATATCTGGCAGTTGTATGTGTTAAGCCAGGAACCTCCCACGATCCAGCAATCTGCCCTGTGCACACAGTTAAGTGACAACAGACACATATATTAATATACTGGAACCCTGTCATGATGAAACATGTTCTGCAGATACACAAGTTGTTCATAGAAACTGGGAAAGCTATGGCAATAAAGACCTGCAAACAATATCAGCAACAAATATTGTGCATCCCTTACATAAACATAGGTGCAGAGGTGAATACTAGGCTGTCGGCCCTAGGGAATTCATAAGCCTAGCCAGAGTGTATTTGGCATCTGCCTCTCCAGTAGAGTAGCCTACTGTGCCTCTGTAAAGTAGGTCACAGAAGGCACCCTTTAAGGCTAGTTTGCTGTGCCTCTGTCAAGCAGGGACACAGTGGAGATCCCAGGGGTGAATTTTCAATTTCCCATACATGCGGCTGGATTTTGCTGGAAGAGGGTTGGCGAGGGGCTATGTCCAACTTTAATTCGGATTCAATTCCAGAGTGAGGGGAGCCTCTGGGTAATGAATCTGTCCCTGCAGCATGTTCTATTTAGTTTTGTGCTGAGGTTTAAGTCTCTGGAGTGTGTAGCTCTAAGGGTGTTGGATGTTATGAGGTGGAGCATGTCCATTACTTCTGGGTTTGACATGGCTGTGTACGGCAGGCATAGATTGCCTCTGAGTAGGCATTAAGCAACTGAGTAGAGCTGGGGATCCTTTAGTTGAGCTGCATAGGACATCTGTGTGTAGCCCATGATCCTCTTGGGGAGGTACTGTTGTGGTCTCTGTAGTTGCTGCAGGTGTTGTGTAAGGTACACCCCAGAAGGGGCATTGTACTCAAACATGGGCCTGATGAGTGACTAGTAGAGGGCCACAATGACCTCCCATGATCTACATGCAAACTCCCATGTGATAAGGAGGGCTATATAAAGGTCTTTGCAATGACTCTGTCAATGTGATTAGCAAAGGAGAGGTTACGATCTATGTTGGTCCCCAAAATCTGTAAATACGTCTTCTTCTGAACTTAATGGATTACCACTTATGTGGTAATTTGTGTGCACCTTGTTTTCCCCAAAGGGGATGACTATGCATGTCTTAGCATGTAGCATGAGGCCATGGCTCTGGCAACAAGCATCCATCTCTGTGAGACCCTTATGGAGGAAGCATGTGTCAGCTGCAGTGTCGCTTATGGCCCCCAGTTAGCAGTCATCTTTGAAGTTTGTTAGACATAATCCCCCCTTGTTAGTCTAAACCTCAGAGAAGTACATACCGAACAAGACAGGTCCCAGAACTGAGCCCAGTGGGACACCAGTTGTAACCGGTCTGGAATTGGACATGGTACCTGCAATTCTGACCATGTGGGTTCCATCCCTGAGGCACATAGCAACACATCAAGTAATATAGGGGTTGATATTTAAGCTGGTAAGCATATGTATAATGCCTGAGTGGGGTATTGTGTTGCAGACTTCTGCAAGGTACAGGTAGACTGTGTGAACTACCTTGCCCTCATCCATGGCTTCAGTAACTGTTTCAAAGATATGAACTATGTGGAAAGGCAAGATCTGCCCTTAACAAAGCCGAATTGCGTATGATCCACTGTCTGGAGGCTCACAATGTTTTTGATTATGACTTCCATGATAATACGCTCCATAGCTTTTTCTACCACACTAGTCAGGCTTATGGGGTGATAGTTCCTGTGGTCCGTTGTGACACCACCTTTGTGGAGTGGGACCACGGTATCTGTATGCCATTCTTAGGGTACATATCCTGTAGTAAGGCTAAGTTGGAACAGTGACTTAATGTGAGTGTTCAGTTCTACTGAGAGTTCATGTAGGACACAGCCTGGGACACCATCCGGTCCCATACATATGCTGTGTTATTTGCTGTGGAGAGGGCACCTTTCACCTGTGCATCTGTGATGTCAGGGAGGTTACATTCATTTGGGATGGGCATCTGTACCTTTGGGGGGTAAGGGGAGGACGTTTGTGCAGAATCTGTCTGCCAGGGTGTTGGCTATGTCTGTAGGCTTGGCATATTTTGTGCTATTATGCAACAATTCAGAGCATATCTGGGGGTTTCCACACATATTCCTGACATAACTAAGAAGGCCTTGTGATTATCTGTAGTGTCTGGTCAAGTTCACTGTCAAAACTTGCAAGTGATGATTATATGAGGGATTGAAGTGTCTTGTCAATACTGTTCAGAGATGTCCTCCCTCTGTGGGATATTGCTCTGTTATGTAGTAGCTTCCTCCTGCTGTTGTACAGCTTATATATGGCCGGGGTCAACCAGACAGGTCTCCTGTTTTGGAGGAGTCTTGGTTTTATTTGGGATAGCATGAGCAATGCCTACCTGCAGGTGCTGATAGAATGCATTTGTAAAGGATTCTGCAGATTGGGCTGTATTATCCTCCAGCATGGGGCCTTTGAAGTATTCCACCCCAGTCTTCACAAGTGCAAAGTCTGCTTTTGAGAAATTCTTTACAGTGATTTCCTTGGCTGGGGGTGGAGATGGGATATGGATGTCCAGGGAAAGTTGTTTATGGTCTGATCTTAACAATGAGGGTCTACCTCTGGTGTAGAACAGAGTCCCCATGTTGGTGATGATCAGGTCCAATATGTATTCCCCCTTGTGGCTGTGGTGACTGGTTGTGCCATAGCACATGGATTCACAAATTTTAGTGGCTGTAGGATGATGTTGTTGAGGCCTGAGTAGTATCCCCAGTCAATATTTGTGTACCTGAAGCAAACCACTAGAATGGTGTGTGTGAAGACCTTGATATCCTACACTGTTCCCAGGAAAGCCGAGTGCAGTTCCTGGGTATGTGGGGGGTGGTCTGAACTACACAGCAAACCAAAAGGCAGTTTTGCACAATGGTAGTTGTATATGTATGGCCTGTCATGCTTAGTGCAGTGGTACCAACCCAGAGGTGTGTGTATCTGTGATGTATATGGATACACCCCCTAGTTATGTTGTGTGTTACAAGTCCTGTGGTCACGAAGCATGGTATAAAACATAACCTGGCAGTGCCAGTGTGCATATGTGACCCTGAACTAGGCGTCTGTTAATGCACAGATATTGTTATCCCCCATACTGAGGGATAGTAAAAGATGTACATTCCTCTTTGGAAAGACTGATGATGTCAGCACCCTATAAATACAGCAGGAGAAGGAAAAATCATCCAGTAATGTGAATAGCATGCTGTGCTAATGTGTCTTTCTCAAGTATCATAACATAGTTAGGTAGGGGTTTGAATCCTGCAAATGCTGTGTGTGTGTGGGAGAAGCAGGGGGGTGTGTATGTATGCAATTCTGTTTGAAAGAAAAGGCCTTTTTGAAGACTGGGATAACACACTAAAAGATGTACATTCCTCTTTGGAAAGACTGATGATGTCAGCACCCTATAAATACAGCAGGAGAAGGCAAATCATCCAGTGACGTGAATAGTGCGCTGCGCTAATGCGTCTCTCTCAAGTATCATAACATAGTTAGGTAGGGGTTTGAATCCTACAAATTTCATGTGTGTGTTTGTCACACAGTGTGTTGTGTGTTTACCTTTTATTATTGTATGACTTATTATCATAACAGTAATTTCAATGCACACATCAGGTATGTGTGTGCCACATACAGATATGTACCTGTGACCTCTAATAGTTCCTATGTGTGAAGCCTGCCTCATATGAATACAGTTGTTAACTTTACCAGCATGTGTCGCAGCTTTCCAGACCTTAGGCCATACATGTATGTTGGTGACAATGCAGGCTACTGCAGTGATCTGTGTCCTAGGCCAACTATGTGACACACACCCATGAAAGCTTTGATAGATTAATGTGGGTGAGGGTTCATGTCTGGAGTATATGTCAGACATGTTAAAACACAGCAAAGTCTGTGAGTGATGGACATCCAGTGTAGGTGTATGGCAACTGTTGCCGATATGCATACAGACACCTTCTTGCTTAGGTGATACTCTGAGGGACTGCAGAATACCTTTGGAAATGTGAATATCTCAGGATAGACAAGATAACACTTGTCCACATGTACACACCATTACCTGTTCTACATGATGGGTGCTACCACCTACATGGTACTGTTGGAATACTATGCTAAGTACATGCCGATGACAATGCTACAGTTGCGTTACAACAATACAGCATGGCTTGGACAACAGGTATCTGTCTGTATGATACCCTTGTGGTGGTTAGGTGTGTCATGTGTAGAATGCATTGTAGGCCACTGTATGCATTTGCAGTTGTGGATGGACATATCCGTAGTGTTTTGGCATGTACGTGAGACTGCTATATGCCAAAGAGTATTGTTCCCAGGGATGTGTGGGGCTCAGTAAGAATGGCTACTGTTATAGTGTAGTACTGTAGGGATATCACTGACACCGGGTTTCCTACATCTGTGTATCAGTTGAGGAGACGCCATGTAATGACCACTGAATGTCAGGCTATGTAGGTTGTGTATACCACCAGAATGCAGACCATTGACATTTGGAAACCATATCACCCACAGCATACTGTCAAACCATGTCATACATACATGTGACCCCAGGTGAAACATATGTGTAGTACAACGCAAAGTACCCACCAATAAGAACTACAATGTATGAATACTGTGTCACATAGTGCATGTCACCCTTCCCATGTGTGCACTAAGCATCTACATGCAGAGAATGCAACTCCACCTTGTTCACAAATGTACACCTGCAACTCTGTGCTGCAAACAGCACACATGTACTGTCCACTCCCCAACACATACAGGCACAGGTACACACAACAGCCATGTGGCACATGTGCAGACAGTCCACTTTGGGAATTAACACTGGTGTATACAAAACTACAATGACAATCATAGTGTTAATGCATCATGCATGCTCGGATATACCCACAATGATATCATTGCACTGTACTGTTAACAACATGATAATATTACTACAGTGCTATGTAGTCACCCTGTGCATCAGCACCATGCTGCCCAGTTCCTGCATCAATGTTACAGATGGCAGGAGGTGGCACAGTTTCATCATATGCACAGGGTGTGTACTTGGTTTGCCAGAGTCTGCCATTGACACATCCAATCGACATGTATGTGTGTGTGTGTTAGTGAGGGACAACAGTACAACATGGGGCAATGTTGATGCGATGTGTGTGTGTGTATGTATTAGCCCTAGGTGTTAGCATTATGTGTGTGTGTATGCATGAACACAGTTCCACCACGTGGCTGCCATATACGGGTGTTTGTGGACAGCCACAGACTGTACCTGCCAGGTCATACAGATCACTGTCTCTGGCCACGGACATGGTACCTGTGCCTGGCAGGGGTGCTATGGACAGTATCAGGTACTAAGCCAGACTGGGTACTGTCATCAGAGGCAGTGGGTTGTTGACTGGACACATGTCCCTGCTGGGACTGTCCAGAGCCATGTGCATGTGGTCATCTAGGACGGTCTAATGACAGCACAGACCCAGCATTGCTGGGGCTGGTACTGGCACTATGGGAGCAGCTGCGGGTTTGTTGTCATCCACGATGACTGCCAGCTGATGATGTTGCTGGCATACATCCACATCAACGCCTCAACTGTCCTGCACTGTCCTGGCTCATGGACATGTAGTTGTGGAAGAGATCTAATGTGTCCCCCCAACGTCTGTCAATGACCTTGCTGATATTACAGATGGCAGCCGCAACGTCACGCATAGTGTCATTCATAGTGGTGCGATGTGCTCTAAGCTCCAACAGACCCTGTCTGGTGTACCATTCCATACGTGCCTGTGCCTGCATTACAGCCCGGAACATAGCTGAGGTTGAAAGACCTCTGTGGGCACGTCTGACAGGGGCAGTACGACCACGGATGCTCCCACGAGAACCCCGGGACATCTGCCTGTGTGGTACCATGTCAAGAATCTGGCCATGGCTGCTGTGAGGGGATGGATGTGCCAATGATACCACACTACCCTGGTCAATGCCCACTGTATGCTGTCCCTCAGCTAAGGACATTGGTGACACTGGATGTATCGGCAGGATGACTGTGTGCATTGATGGGGTTGACTGCTGTATAGTGTCGATTGGCTGACCAACGACAGATCCTGTCACACCTCCCTGTGCTATTACACATGTATCATCATTATCACTATCCCCAGCAGTGGCTTCAGGTTCCCTGCTGCACTCCACCAGAGCAACATCAGAACCTGTGAGAGGAAGACAGGAAACACAGTTTACAAATGTGTACATGATGTTAGTACACATGCACACAGGCACACAGGCACACAGGCACACATGCACACTCCTCAGTCCAGCAGATACAAACACACACACACCTGCAATCCAACACATACACAATACTGTTTGAGGGTGGGTGACAGTATCACAAGGAAAAACATCACTGCACACATGTCAGCATGCAGATTATGTGTTGCACAGGAACATGCAGTGCAAGTGTAGACAGCCCTTGTTAATAAAAGTATACGCGTACTTGATGCTTGTGTGTAGTTGTTCAGTGATTGTCTCCACCCTGGGACACAATGTGTACAAGGACAGAACAATGTTGTGCAAGTGTTACAAGCTGTGGGTGCATATATTTGCACACACACACACACACACACACACACACACAAAACACATGATGGTGCTACACAATAACTGCTATGTGCACTTTTGTGGTCAGTGGAACTGGATGTGGTGTAGTAACATGAGCCATGATCAACATACATCTTGTGGTCAGTCAACAATAATAATGTGTGCCACACAGGCAGCTAGCATGCTGTACCTGAAGTGCAGTAACATGACTACATCCACAATTACACAGCCACTTGTTACATGGGTGTGTAAGGTGGCCAATAGTGAGCATTGCCTAACATTAATGTATTATTTGTTCAAGACTGTTGCACAAAGACATGATAGGCCTCTACCCCTCAGGTATATTATGTGTGCTGTGTAGATGATAAGTGGGATACTGAAGGGTGGGCATACAGCAGGTGTCATAATTGGACATGTGTAGCAGGCTAAGGTGTAGTGTCTATGCCAAACATGTGTGTGTTGTGTACATGTGTATCAGGTATGCCTATCCAATGTCCAGTACTGTGCTGCCACATGTGTGTGTGATGTTCTGTGTATTGCATTTGAGTGAGGCAGCTACTGAGAATAATGGGATATACATAGTCTCACAGCAAACATGCACAGCATGCATTATGCGTAGGTGTGTTACATGTGCACAGACTACACCTCCATATGACATGCACATGTCATTAGCAATAGTATTGTTATTACACACTCACCCGCATGGATTGGCTGCCTTGCTGTCACTCCAGAGGGACCTGCAAAATATGACAGTGATTGCCAGTGGCCACAACTGTGCCATTGATACTGTGAGTATGATAAAGTACAGTAGTACAACAGTTGGCTTTCACAGGTGTACAGATTATACGCAGAATATCAATCTTGCACAAGAATAGGCAGGTTAACAGCTACACACATAGTACACATCTCAAACACGCATAAACTACCAGTACAGAGAACAGTCAAATACAGATATGGCATGTTACCTGCACACTCCATTTCAACATGCTGGGTGGCTCCAGCCTCCATGATGACACATGTTTGTGGATGTTGTTGTTGTTGGCCTGGAGCCACAACACTTAGGAGGAGCTCCTCCACACTGGTGAGGGGGGGTGGATAGGTACCCCACCACCTGTGGCAAGCTGTTGTCTGTGGATATCAGATGCATGCTGCTGGACATGTCTAATTAAATCACTGCAGTGATGGTGTACCTGCTCATATGCCCAGTTATGCATGCCTATGTCATTTACCTGACGGACAAGATCTTGCCACAGTGCAGCCCTCTCATGCTGGTTCTGGCTGGTCCTGGAAAACAGCACAGAAAAATTCTGAACCAGGCTCTGGTGGATCTCCTGTTCCTCTGCTGCTGTATAAGGTGGGTTACGCTGATGCACCATAGCCCTGGAAGGAAAAGAAAAATATGTGAGCAAGTCATGTGGCACACTTAATATTCTAATGTACTGATATCACGTAACTGCCATATATAGCATCTGTCTGTCTATCAGGGGATACACATGTTCAATACCACATATCAGTGCTCAACCCACAACTGTCTGACAGTGCCTGCCACACTCCATACAACAAACTAGTATACACCAGCACTCGGCACACTGTTTGGGATACAATGTACAACCTCACACTAGGGAAATGTATCAAGCTAATGGATGAAGAATATTGTCATCCCATGCAATGAATGCAATGCACATTTACAGTTTCAACGGTAATCCACCCTAGTCTTTGATGCCATACCCCTACCTGACATATGTGCACAGTTGTTAATATAGCCAGCATACTGCTGTCACAGAGTATACATGCTGCCAGGTACACACACATACCCTGTAACACACATGTGATTGCAGCCATGGTACAGGCATCATTACACACACATTACACATACATACAACACACAAATGTATGACGACACAGATGAGCATTAACTGTGTACCTTATAGTACTCTGTGCCCCTACTTACAGATACCTATGCATGAGGTATGTAATCTGTGCAGACTACAGGAAATACACCAGACAGTGTTACCAGGGAATGTGAACATACACCATACTGTAGTGTTTAGGCCTACAACTTCAGGTAGTACAACGGTTCATATGTGAGCTGGATTCAACAGCAGTACCACTTACTGAGCATACATGTATTGCTTCTGCCTACAATGGGACACTGCAGTCGTACACAGGGAACTACTGCACAACATATGCCAATCTATTATGTTTGCATCCCGATAACTGACACATCTTTCTCTGGCCTCACACCTAGGACACAAACTACCATGACAGACACAAACTCACGCTAAGCTATCACACCTTTACAGACCTTGCACACAGTGAGTGTCACACTCATTCAACCTCACATGGCTTGTATTGCACTGAGTACATGTGTGTGTGCATTGTGTCATAGGTAGGTACTATGCTATTGGCCCTGGGCCTAGGGCAGCCTAGCCATATGCTACCCTGCCCTTTGGGACACATGTAATGTGATTTTACTTGCTCCTGTCAAACTGTTACACAGAGGTGACTCACAGGGCATATTACCTATCTCCATAACATTCATAAGGGGTATGTATGACATCTACTAATAAGGAGCCTTGTTTGTTAATGCTGGGTGGTTTAGTCCAGGGTATGGCATATTTGTGTATAGGAACCTGTACCTCCAGCATGTGCTGTTTAGTGCAGTGACAAGGATTAGGGCCCTAGGTCATGTAGGCTGGACGGATTGTGAGGTGTTGCCATGGTGGTTGGCAGACTGGTATGGGTGTGACATAACTCTGTATGTCCAGCAGTGGTAGCCTCTGTGTAGGAAGTATGCAAGGCACTCTAGCTGTGGTTCTGTGAGTCAGTCTGCATAGGGAATGTGTTTGAGGGCATTATCAGTCTTTGTTAGGTATGTCTGTGGCCTTTCCACTTGCTGTAGTTCTCATGGGAGGTACAGACTGCATAGGACATTGTGAGGTGTAGAGGGGTACACTGACTTACATTTCCCTAGCTGACACACCTTTTGTGATGACACGTACCATGTACAGGGATTACAAGACTAGTGTGCCACTGTGGATATCAAAGGGGAGGCTATTGTACACCTGTGTCCCATGTTCCCTTCTGACACCTCCAGTGGTAGGCAGGCAACCACCTATGTAGTAGTTAGTGGGTAACGTGTTTTGGAATGGGGTATGGTACTGCAGTATCAACACTGTATGTATCTATTATATCTATTTGTATATACATATTCTATCTATCTATCTATCTATCTATCTATCTATCTATCTATCTATCTATATATCTCTATCTATCTATACATACCTCTCTATCTATGTATATATATATATATATATATATATATATATATATATATATATATATATGTATATATATATATATATATATATATATATATATATATATATATATACACACATACTTCTAAACATCCATCGCTGTACATATACATGCACATCTAGGCACATAGACTGCCCACCTTTCATGATGGGAATATCACTTCTGAAACAGTTGTGAGACATACCATTCTGTAATGATATTGCACAGTGCTGTGCAGAATGCATTATGCTGTCCTCAGGCAGTATAGCTGTAGGAGGCCTCACTGGCTCAGTCCCACAGAAGTTCACCACCACATGACATATGCCTGCACTGCATGCTGTTTTCAATGCCACACACTACAACCTACATTGATATGTGCACATAGCAACCTTCTACTACATATGTATGTCCAGCCTTCACTAACAGTTGCAGTATGTCCCTTGCCCTATGCACATCTGCATATACATATAGATACAGACTGCTAACACATATGGAGTGTTCACAGTATGTAGATTACCTTTCAGACACATCATTCAGATGCCAGCAAATACATATCTGTTACATACATTACCTTTGTATTTCTCACCTCTTGTCAGTTGTACCTGTTGATGTGTTGTATTTCTGTATTTTGTGGATTGGTGTCTCTGACAGCTTTTTTCTTTTGGCTTGCTTGCTTTTTTTTTTTTTTTTTTTTTGGTCTCTGTCTCTCTCCCTCCAGTTGCTGCAATGATATTATTGCATGTGTGGACTGGCAGTACAGGCTGCTTTTGTAGGTGTCTGCACATGTGCATGTGATGGCCTCTGCACCAATTGGTGGCCAGCATTTAGTAATTGCATGCAGCCTGCTGTGTGGTAATTGCAGTTCTCACTGTGATTTCAGGACACTGCTATAAAATGATAGGTTAGGTAGGTGTAGGCCCTTAAGTTTTGCAAGGTGGGGACCATGCTGGTTTGCTGTGGACACTGTTGTGTGAGTCAGAAGGTTGGTATATCTCTCATATCTAACACTGTGTTGTAGCCACTGAAATGCATGTTGTACTGAAACCTGACTGTTGCTTCTTCCAGTTCACTCTTCTCATTGTGTATGTTAACTCACACCTGCTAATGCTAACACTGTTTACATGGAAGTATGTACTTTCCTGTGGGATTTGTGGATTAACTGGCATACAACAGTAGTTCTTGCAGTGTGTTGCTATGGCTTTTCTATTTTCCCTTTACATTCACTCCTTGAATGCCTGATATTTGTCTTTACTGGAATGTGTTGCTATGGCTTTCCTATTTTCCATTTACATTCACTCCTTGTAATGCATGATATATTTCTTTCAGCACTAAGTTCTTATATGTCTGCTGTGGCTTGGTGGTACTTCATGCAGTCTGGTGAGTCCAAGGTCTGGGGTTTGACACTTACAAAGGTATTTTATTTTGCTGCTGAGCAGTACTAGGGCCTTGTCATACAGAGTGAATAAGGCACTTTTAAACAGTTGTAAGCGGGAAGCAGGAAGTCAGTAGGGACACCAGCTAGGGATGTGCAGGCTGGGTGTAGGGAAGGTCCATAGCTGCACATTTCTTTAACTACAATAGCTGTACATATGTTTGAAATTTGGTGTGACATTTGAAACCTTCCACCCCTGAGAGAGGGGTGAGGATAACAAAGTATGTTGTACTAACAATTATGAATATCAGGCACATGCAGTGCTTGTGAACTGCTATACTGTCATTAGTATGTTACTGACTTCAGAACAGTTTGTGTTTTGTTTGTGTTGACATTAGCACAGTCTGCTCACGACAAGTGGATATATGTCAGTACTGTGTATTATTATGGATAGTAATCTGTCTGTGTACCTCCCACCTGTGGATATATCCAGCTGGTAGACGGAGGTTAGCCTAGTATTCCTTGACTGTGGACCACACCAGTCTTTTCAGCACCTGCACAATGACATTGTCACAGGTGGTTGCTAGCAGTACATAGCTACATCCTTTGATACTTCTGTGATGTACTCCTGCATAAGGGCATGCTTGTGGAAGTAATTCTACAGCTATTCGCAGAGTGTATAACAGCAGACAGGCTGATATACCTGTGTGTTTCTGACACTTTCAGGCCTCAGATACTCTCAGGTATATATTTGACCAGCCTCAGGGAAAGGTACATATCAGTGGGATACACCCGTGATATATTTCAGATATTCTGCAGTTGAGACCATGGGGTATTTTGAGCATATGTATTACTACACCATTTCTGACATGCAAGGTGTGTCTACTCTAACTTATTGACAGTTACCATTACGTGGGATTCCCCACCTTTCTGCCTACTGTTAGTACATTTCACAGGGAGTCAGTGGGGCACAGCTAACATTTGCTTGCAAATCAGGGACATCCCTGTAAATCAGTCACAGTTGGGAGGTCTGGCCTCTTACCTATACAAATATGGCAGTGTTTATCCTACTGTGATACTGTGTGGGGTTTGTAAGGTGCTACTGTAACATTATTACCTACTAGCATGGCTGTTTCTCTTATCACACTCGTAATGCAATTCCACAAGAATTGCCAGTAAAGCTACACAGAGCAAGCTTTGTGTAATGGCCTTCCTATTTTCCCTTTACATTCACTCATTGTATTTCATGTTATATTTCTTTCAGCACCAAGCTCTTGTATATCTGCTGTGGCTCAGTGGTAATTCATACAGTCTAGTGTTTCCAAGGTCCGTGGTTCAAGACTGACAGGGATATTTTATTTTTCTGATGAGCAGACTACAGGCCTTGTCATACAGAGTGACTAAGGCACTTTTAAGCAGTTGTAAGCGGGTTTGCATGAGTTTGCACAATGCTTAGCTACGCTTATCTATGCTTAGCTAAGCGCACACAAGCGCACACCCGCTGAATACTGCTTAAAAGTGCTTACTCCCGCTAACACCCATGTTAATTTCTTTTAAAGAAAAGAAAATGGGGAAATAGGAAAGTGGTGAAAAAGGGGGCACAAAGAGGGTAGGACAGTAGGAAAACAAGCTCGGGATGTGCAGGAAGGATGTAGGGAAGGCCCATAGCTGCCCAATTCTTTACCAGCAACAGCTGTGCATATGTTAGAAATTTAGAGTGAGATTTGACACTTTCCACCCCTGAGAGAGGGGTGAGGACAACAAAATATGTTGTACAGCCAATTGTAATTATCAGTTTACATGTCCAGCAGACATGTGTGTGAAATGGGCAGCTATGTATGGGGCATAATTTTTTTGTGGGAACAGAGTGCCCTTTTTTGAGTGGAATGTGAGGTACAGGAAGTAGGCATATTTGGGGAGGTATGTTGGGGAGGTTAACAGACAAGACAAACAAGATGCATACAGGGGCAGAGTATGACACATGTGGGGGGTAAACACAATTGACGGGGACGGATGTTTGGATATCGCAAGCCCATGAGCCCACAGATGGCAACAGTGGAACTGAGATCCCCACCCATGGGCAGTTACCACTGTGCCTTCACAGCCCAGGCCAGGGCTGTGCTGGGGGCTGGATAGGATGGGCAGGCACACCCGTGAGTTGTGCCACTCTCGCCTCAAGCTGGCATAGGGGATCAGTCACGGAATGCCTGATCTCACTACGCACCACAGACCGGACCCTTTGGAGGGTGAGTTGAGGGTCTCCTCCGGCCATGCTTGCAGAGGCAGGACGAGCCTCACCCCCTGCAGCACTTCCACCCAAAGGTGGCACAGGGCCACTGGAGGAGGAGGTCCCGGCCTGGGCACTGGTGCCAGGTGCACTCGCCAGCTGAGGTGGGTCTGCTGGAACCCGCCTTCCCCGTTGTCCTATGTTTAGCAGTCTTTTATGGCATTTTGGGTTAGTAACAAACAATACCATTCAAAATTTGTTGTAACAGCATGCATTAGTATTCCCATTAACCAAACACACATGAATTCCGAACATTGAGCAGCAAGCATAACACATGCATATTTAGAACAACAGTGGACATTCCAACAGCATGCAGGGTTGATTTGTGGCAACAAGCCATCAGGTTTGGATATGTGAACAGGGCACATGCGTCAACGTACATGCAGATATGTATAAACCAACAGGACAAATGTCCATGGGAATTAATTGTGAATACACATACCCAGTTTGGTGTGGAATGGCATAATTTGTGAAAATAGGGTAGGGTGGAGAAATATTACATTAACAACTTAAACTACCTGTACATATACTGTACATTCCTAGTAAATGCAGATATATATCCCCTACATGTATTAGTACAGTTTCCTGTATGTAACCTTAGGAATGTTGGTGATGGGGATGTTACTGCTAAATTAATATACATTCCATTTGTTTTCATATATGTTCATATCTGGCTGTGTTCAGGTAAAGCATCCTGCTTCATTTGATTTATATGGGTCTAGACAACTGTGGATGTTCAGCATTTCATACAACCATACTATCTCCATAATGCAAGGGTACAGCAACATATCCAAATTGTGGGACGGACACAGTCCAGGTTCTGTACTTTATTAAAGACATTTCACTCTTTGGTTGTGGCTGTCTCATTCATTTCATTATGTAGGGAATGCAGTATACCTTTATTCCAGACTTATTACAGCTTTCTGGGTAGCTTCAAACTCTTTCTCACACTCTCTCACTTATTTTATATTTACATTTCAGGATGGTACTTAATTCTAGGCTTTATTAACATTTATTACTGGGTTACAACAATCCTTTCCAGCTGACTCACTTATTTCATATGGCAGAATTTACAAGGATGTATTCGACACTTGTCTGTCCTTTGTTGATTGATTACAACACTCATTTTCAGGATGAAGCAGTTATCTGATATTACAATACAGGTGGAAACTCTATTTGAGACTTGTTTAATCTTTATTAATGGATTGCAATACTCTTTTTCAGGCTGCATCACTTATCTAATCTTACAATACTAGCAGAATCTTTCTTCTAGGCTTATTTGACCTTTATTACTGGGTTACAACATTGAACTCTTTTACAGGCTGTCTCACTTATATTCTATAACAATACCAGCAGAATAATTACTAACCTGCCTGGTGGTGCAACCTTGCCAGCCTATCAGTATAGGCTTGCTGATTCACGGAACGAACACCTGCAGCTGTAATATAAATGAAGGAATATTGGAACATACCTATCCATACTATAGGCTAGGATAGCATTTCTTATATACTTAATTACATGGATACGTACTCAGTAGTGGGGCATTGGGCATCTGACGGGTCTCCTGGATCCATCGGTTCAGTTGGTCCTCCTTTCGTTGCTTCAGGTCCACATGGTGGTGATGGACCTGTTCTCCAGTCCTCGGAATGCCTGTGGCACTGGTGAGATCATGTACCAACCAGTTCCACACCTCTGCCTTGTTAGCTCCCCATTGAACCTGGCCCTGCAAGAGTTGGCCTTCATGATGATGGACTAGGAGCCAAACCATATATTTTGACTCCTCAATGCCCCACATTTGTGCTCTAAAGCGATTTCCCTCTCCTGCACCTGCCATCCTGACTGCAAATGGGTACCACAATCAGTTATGGTGTGTATTCCCACCTATGGGGCTTATCTTATATATGCCGGTTTTCCCAGACTTATTTGTGATTGGCCATTTTGGATATTTATCAGCTTACAGCAAACCTGCTTTGTCATGGCTATATTCTCATTCATTCCTATATGTATGGTAATACTGTATTTCTAAGTACAACTGTCATGGCTTAGTGGTTCAGTACTTTGACTATGGTACACAGTATCCCGGTTCGACCCTTGTCATTGCTTTTTTTATTTTACTACTGTCTAGACAGGCTAGGAGGTATGTCTGTGTAAAGGCGGCTTTGCTACAGGTTGCTCAACGTTGCCCGACAGTGAGCTGGTTGGCGTGCTGTGCAGCTCCGCGCAAATGGCTTACACTGGGTAACATTATTTAGCTATAAGCAGTCATATTAAGCTGAGTGAAGTGCTGCTGAGCTACGGGCACTCATATTAAGCTTGTTAAAGTGCTGCCCAGCTACAGGCACTCATATTAAGCTTGTTAAAGCACTGCTCAGCTACGGGCACTCATATTAAACTTGTTAAAGCACTGCTCAGCTATAGGCACTCATATTAAGCTTGTTAAAGCGCTGCTCAGCTACGGGCAATTACGTTCCTTTTTTTATATATTATATCGGTTTTGTTCACATATACATGGGCCATTTCATTACATTTTACTTAAATTATAGTTATATATGTCGGGGAATTGTTTCATACTTATTTAAATAAAAAATGGAGAATGATGTTGTGGGGACTCGAACCGTGACTACCTCCTCTTTGGCTGACGTCTCTACCGCTACGCTATTGCTACTTGGCTTAATTTGCATATGTAGATCTTATATGCTTTTCAATGCCTGCTAACTGTGGCTGAGCGAAGGGCATACCCACGCAAACGAGCGCAAATGTGGGCAAACATATTGGAAATTATAAAAAAAAAATGAAACTGTTATTTTTACATTTTATACATTTTCAGTAGGGTTTAGTCTGTGGGGATGTGTGGTGTTGTGTTCCTTGACATTTCAGCTGACTCGCTCGTGGGTGTTTACTATCAAGACTCTGACTCTCCTGGGGGCGTGTCCCTTTGCAGTACTCTGCATTCGGACACGCCCCCTACTTTCCTACATGGACCGTGTTAGACTAGGGTATGATTCAGCATGCCCTCATGAATATGCATGACATGCTGATGTCATACCGTTCAACTGCAGCTTCCGTGTAAGACTTATTTAGTCTTACACGGAGGATTGCTGAATCTGGGTCCTAATCTAAAAAAAGCTTAAATTAGTGTAAAGAAAATATACTAAGAAAATTCCATCAGTAAAGCACCTTAACTATTATGACAGCTACAAGTCAGTTGATCTATTTTCTTTTCATTATAGACAAACTGGGGGTTAGACAATAGTTGTTTATAAGATATATAAAGATAACAGAGGGAATTCTATAAAGCCTATATGGTCATTTTTCACTGTGTGTGCATCACTGAGCAATGCATACACAGCCAGAAATATTTTTAGATTCAGTAAACTCTGTGTAGCTGCGTGCACTCACACGCTAACAAACTAACTACAGTGGCATGCTAATTAAAGCATAAGTGGCTGAACTGTATACTAATCAAGCAAACCAACACAGTGGCACTATTCAACAAACTCTAAAGCAACCGTGTAGACTCAGTGCTGCTTTCCCCATGCATTAGAAAACTTTTTTTTACTAACATTCAATAACTAATTACAGTATTTACATTCAGCCTGACAAAAAGGATTCAGATAAAAACATTTGTAATTAAATAATAAGTTAATATATAAACAATGATAGTTAGGAAGAGTTTGTTTCCATCTGTAGGGTATCAATCAAATTCACAACTTTCCTCCATGGACTATTAACCAATGGCTTAGGAAATGTTCTTAACTCCTTAGTTCTTTTCACCATTAGTATGCATTTCTTCAGTGATGATAGGAATTCCTCCATTGTGGGTGCTACATTAGATTTCCGTCTTCTAGTTATACATTTTCTGGCTATTGCTAACATTGTCCACAACAAATATAGATCATCTTTCTTCATATTATTACTATTAACAACATTCAATAAAATTAATGACTTTGTCAAAACAAATATATTGGTATAGATAGCTTGAAGAACTTTGTTGATCTCATTCCAATATGGTTTAATATTAGGACAGTCATAAAAAATATGAGACCAGCCAGCATTAGTGGACAGATGACATCTCCAGCATAATTTGTTGTTTGATGTTTTCATTTTTGAATGTTTCTCAGGTGTCAAAAAGGATCGGTGTAAAAATTTCCAATGAAAAATCCTCCAGAATTGTGAATAAGAAGTTAGTTTAACTGAAAATAAAATGTTTGCTTTATCTTCCATTGATAATGATACTTGAAACCCTTCAGTTAGGTATTGCCAGTAAGAATCTTTAGGAGCTGTCTTATAGACAAAGTGTTATATAGATATGATAATTCATTCCTAACATTGATAGTATTATATAAAATTCCAAATATCCAGTTTATAATTTTTGGTATGGTTTTGAAGGATCAGTTATGTATTTTTCTACACAGATCCTTAGTGTATGCTATGACACTCTGAAGGATCAACCAGTCATTAGGGGATAGGCCATAGGTTGACAATATACTTTGTGTGCTCAAAGCTTGTTGGTTTTCAATACATTGCAACCAACAAAATAGGCTACTAGTTTCCCATAAACCAAAAATCTTTCTATGTGTTTTATCAGGGAAATCCTTTATAATAGTAAATGGTATTAAAAATCTATGCCACAGATTTATATCTAAATGTGTGTTAATGAATTTTCTAAACACATCAAAAATATTGTTTATTCGTGTTAGTTTAGTTAATTTTGTTGTACTATACTGTAAATTTAAACTTATATAGTGCCATATTTTATCTTTGTCAGTTACCAAAGCATTTTTTGATAAATAATTTTCATTCATTAGTATAATGGAGTGTAACTGTTTGCAATTGGAAGAGTATCTAGGATTTATCCAATTCATCACTATTTTAATTATAGATGCCTTTATATAAGTTTTAATCTCTGGGAATTTTAACCCCCCCCCTCCTTGTTCCCATTTTCTGATATGATGAGAATATGCCACTCTATTTCCTTTGGGGTACCATTGGAATTTCATCAGAGTTGAAGTGATTTCTTTAAGGATTTTCTTTCTTGGTGTAAGTATAAGTGCTTGTGCTATATATAATATTTTAGGTAACAAAATTATTTTTATCAGTTGCAACTTATCATCAAATGTTATAAACAAATTATTCCATTTGCTTATTGATTTATTGATTAAGTCTATGGCTTTAGCATAGTTAAGCTGTAAGATTTCCTTTATATTCTTACCTAGGGCTATTCCTAAATAGTATAAAGTTGAAAATTGGTTTCCAATAACATGATTAACTGGAACCTGTATGTTCTTTTTTATTTAATAATAAATATTTTGATTTAGATTTGTTGAAGGAGAGTCCTGAGATTTTGTTATTATATCCACTTCACCTAATACTGCCTTAGAGTTGGGTAAGGTAAGTAAGACATCATCAGCAAACATCATTATTTTAGAAATATATTGGTCATATATATTTATAACTGTTATCTTTGGGTTATTACATATTAAAATGGCAAGTATTTCTATGGCTAGAGCAAATAGAATAGGGGACATAGGACATCCTTGTCTAGTACCTCTAGTGATTTGGATTGCTTTGGAAGTAAAGGGACCTAATTTGACATATGCTGGATTATTTTCACAGATTTTCTTTATCATTGTTATAAAAAAGGGAGAATCAAATAACTGTAAGACTTTAAATGAATAACACCAATTTAAGGAGTCAAAGGCCTTTTGAATATCTAGACCTATTATCAGTCCTTCATGGTTTCCCCTATTGATGCAATCTATCAGTGTTAATACTCTTTTAATATTATCCTGTGTATGCCTGCTATATATGGAACCAGTTTGGTCTTCATTAATTATTTTAGAAATGGGTATTTTCAATCTATTGACCATAATTGACATAAATAGTTTATAATCATTATTCAACAAAGAAATTGGTCTATATGAGTTGCAATGATTAGGATCCTTATTCTCTTTTAATATAGGGGAAATTAGGGAATATCTCCAAGAAAGAGGAATATTTGCTAATGTTTGAATTTCAAGAAAGGTTTTCTGTAGGAGAGAGATTATAGAAGAAGGGAACAATCTATAAATTTTGACAATTAAGCCATCTTTTCCAGGTGCTTTATTAGACTTACTTCCTTTAATTCCATCTATAATTTCCTTTTGAGAAATAGTTTTTTTTTAGATCTAACTTAAGTTCCTCAGGAATTCTTGTTATGTTGGGAACTATATTCTCTAACTTCTCACATTCATTTGTACTTATTTTATCTTTATGATGCTCTGCATAATGATAATTAAAAGCCTCCAGAATGTCCCCTATGTCTGAGACTTTTTTATTTTTCCCTTCATGAAAGATACTATCAATGTTATTCATTTTTGACTGTATTTTAACTTTCATAGATAGGTTATGAAGATGCTTAGGAGAGGTAGCATAAAAAATTAATTTCAGTTTTTCCATAGCTAAATTCGTTTTATGGGATAATATTTCATTGTATTTCTTATTTGCTTCTATTTTCTTCTTATTATCTGAAGCAGTTAAGTTCTTATTAGATTTAAGAGATAATATTTAATTTTGGAGTTGCTGTAACTCTGATTCCCATTCTTTAATTTTATTTTTATACCAGCGAATGGTTTTACCATATAGATAGGCCTTAAGAGAATCCCAAACCATAATTGTGTTTGCTTCAGGTTTATAATTAATCTCTAAGGAAAGCTAAAGTTCAGAAGTTATCCAAGATTTAAAGTCTTTATTTTTTGTGATATATGAAGGAATCCTTGAAGTAATAACTAATTGATTGAATTCCAAGTGTATTGTTAACAACAGGGACTTATGATCTGAAAAGGGACAAGGTTGTATTGAAACATTTTAGAATAAAGATCTTGTGAGATATACATTTTATCTATTCTAGTTTGGGTACCATGTCTATAGTCTTGGTATGAGAATAGTAAAGAATTTGGTCCCAAAGCATTAAATGTGTCTTTTAATTTAAAAATTTCTGTCCATTTTTTAACTGTTTAGCTGAGGACAATAGTCTAGGAGAATTCCTATTGGTTGTTTCTGTAATATCTGTGATACAATTGAAATCATCTCCTAGTATAATATTACTTTTAGAAGTAGTTGTAATAAAGTCTAAGTGTTTCTTAGCTAGTCCAGTCCCCATACCCGGGAACCAGTTTAAATTATCCAGTGTCCAAATTCTATTGTTAAACTTAAGTATAACTAAGGCCATAAGTCCATCATTATCTACATGTTTGTAAATAATTTGGGGATTTAAGAAAGTCTTTTTCCATAGTCTTGTTACTCATCTGGTCTTATTTTTATAAGAGGACTGAGCAAGTATTGTGTACTCCTTAGGGTCCCACATAAATGTGTCATTTATTTTAAAGCATGTCTCCTGGAGAAAACCTACTTGAGCCTTGTTTAGTTTAATATACCTTAGTAGTTTAGCTCTCTTATTTGGGCTGTTTAAGCCATTAGTATTTAAGGATATCAAAGTTAAATCCATATCAGAATTATTTAAAGATAAATAATGAAGGAACTTGTATTAATAGAATCCCGTATACATAATACTCTTCCTGAATAGACAACAGAATATCAGTTGTTGTATTTCTATTTATCTCAATCCAAATAACTTTTCCCATGAAAGATAAAAGTAAAACAATTGTGTCAGGCATTTCAAAACTTGAAAAACAGTTAAATAACAAAAAATGTACATATTTCACTCTGATATAAACTTTAATACACCCTATACATGGAATGAGATACATTCCTTGTCTAGCAAACAAAACAAAATCTGCTAGACTACCTATCTCTGCTAGACTACCTATCCTGACCATCAACCTTTGTTGGTTTGAGCCCATGAAACCAAAGTAACAAATGAAGAGTATGTTATAAATTAAGAGAAAAATAGTAGTGATAAACAACTAATCAGATATTGATTCTGGTTAGGTTTTAGAGATAAGTTACTTACACTATTATTAGAAACATTAAACGATACTTTTCTATTAAACCCCTACCACTTCGGTACATGTTACAGTTAATGTTTAATGCAAGGAATCCATGCCCTTGGATGTTTGAATTTTATCATTAAACACGTCCTCCAAACAGTAGAACAATTTGGAATTGCTGCTTTGGTTGGTTTATTTTTTCAGACATACACACCCACTTAGATATGTCTGTTAAACCCCTACTAGCTCGCTACACGCTGCAGTTAAATGTTTAATACAAGGAATCCATGACCTCGGATGTTTGATTGTTGTCATTACACATGTTTTCAAAATAGTAGAACATGTTGGATTTGTTGCTTTGGATGGTGTATTATGTCAAAAATACACACAAGCATTTATATATATATATATATATATATATATATATATATATATATATATTTATATATATATATTTGCAAGTGTGTGTCAGTGTGTCAGTGTGTGTCTGTGTGTGTGTCTGTAGTTCTACTTTGCAGTTCATTTCCCGACAAACTTTTTCTTTACACACTTGAATAGTTCACAGATTATAGGTAAAGAAGGTTATTTTTTATGAGGATGAGGTCTGCCTGTTTTGTACTCCACTGTCTGTTCTGTAAATATCATGTGTCTGAGATCTGTGGTCCATCTCTTTGCCTTCCCATTGTGTGTTTGCATTGTTGTGAAGAGCGTTACCTTCCGTTTATCCTTTTGTCTGTAACATATACGAGGTGTACACATTTTATTCTTATAAAAATAAAACACGTAGTCCAAAACAAAGCTGAGAGCATGTTGGATTTTTTGTAATGAGCCACGATTTGTTAAGTCGGTGATATGTATGATTCCTGCATAGTATTTCAGACGAGCATAGGCAGGTTAGAGATTTTACACCACTTTACAAAATCACCTTGGTTTGTTTGTTTTATGGTACTTTTCCCGCCGAGATGAGGGAAAACATCAAGGTCTGTTTGGTAGTAGGGAAATCACGTTGCCAATGCAAGTGTCTGCACCGCGAAGCAGTGATAGGGGTTTAACAGAAAAGTACCCATTAAACATTTATACAGTAATTATTCACTAAGAAAGCAAGAGACATATTGGGATATATATAATCTGAGTTTAGTGCTTAATAGACTAAGGAAACATTAGCTTCATTAACACTCTAAATGATTACCCAGAATACTTAAGCATGTCATCTGTATTAGTTCTAATAAAAACTTCAAAATAGCAGAACAAATCAAAGGATCATTTAGCATTTGTATTCACTTGCCTTCTGAATAAATCTTATCATGACAGACTCCCACTAAATAAAAACTTCACAAGAACTGGGTGTTAGCACATAGTGAGTGCATGTCATTCCCAAAAGATGTTAACATAGATTCTTAGAAATATTCCATAAGACATATTTGTCCTTAATTAACTCCTAAACTTTTGTAATAGCAGATGTTTAAATGACTGACTAAAATAAATAATAATTAACTGGCATCAGTTAATATGACAAAACTTAGTAAAACCCATTATTTTTATAAAACGTACTATGGATAACAGCCAGGTCTTAAAAGTGAATGACTCAAAGACTGAATTAAGATAGACAGCTGTAAATTTCTACCATAGTAATAGGGTAATACTGAAACTCATAACTTGTTTGTTGTGTTATCATAAGTCATAGATATTACTGAGCTCTTTCCCTGTCATAAAGTGCTAGTATACTAAAAAACATGACTTTATAATAACTGAAAGCATGACATCTGAAACATAAATAATATCTAAGATACAATAAGAAAATCAACATATTAAATGCAAAGTAATTATAGTTCAATCAAAATTATTCACACATATATTTGCTAGGATTTAGTATGGTGTTTCAGTATCCTTACAGGTATTGCCATTCATCATAAGCATTTCCTGTAAATGTATAAGCCTATACTAAATACTTGCTAACTCCATAGGAAAGTTATTTATAAAGATCTATTTATAAAAAAAACAACTCCAGTATATTCACTAGAAATAGTGGCTATAATTAACTGTTTACAAGAAAAAAATATAATTTCTGTAAATATTTGATCGCAAAATATAGTCACTATTATAAAAGGGAAACCATGAATATGCTTGCAGACAGTGTAGCTTATAATTCTTGTAAAAGAAGCCTACTATGCTATATGAACCAATCAGAGATTTGACATTCACAATTAGGCTTGTATGTACACATTAGATGTAATGCAATCTGATCTGCATGCATAGAATGCATGATGTCATGAGCTAAGTAAGAAAGCTTCACTTCTTAGATTTCAAACTGACATTTTCCCGCCCAGCACGCTACATAGTATAGTTTCCTGAACTCATTTTAACTGTATCACAAAGTCTGTTTATTTACAGTAACAAATGCAAAGTTTAACTGTCAGATACTTCCAAACAGTAAAATAACATTTAATACACAAGAAATCACCTCCGGAGAAACATAACTTGTAACCATTTAAAAATCTTGTGCCATAAAAAACAAAGTTATGTCTTACAATAATGTTCTATCTGTATTGTTGATCCTCGTTCAGTCATTACGCATGGGTATTAGCTGGCCATTTTCCAAGCTCGTGTCAGCTTCAAACTCTCGAGCTAAACTCTTATCCACAATCCCCCTCTCCCTGTTACCTCAGATTGAGTTTGTAAGTCAAAGAAGGTAGAGACTACCTCTGGTCAAATAGCCTAAAAGAACTTGATGGTGAAATCCACTAGAAACCACAGGAGGGGGAAGGAGGGAGGGTCGTAATGACTGAACGAGGATCAACAATACAGATGGAACGTTATGGTAAGACAACTTCTTTATCTGATATTGTTAATCCTCGTTCATTCCTTACGCATGGGACAGAGTCCCCAGCTACCTCTATTCCTGGGAGGCTCTCATGGAAGGACATTCCTGAGCACCATAGAACCGAAAGATGCTCTTCCCCTGGAGGCCAAGTCAAATTTGTAATGATTGATGAAGGTATGAGGCATAGCCCATGTTTCAGCTACACAGATGTTATGTAAGGAAGCTCTGGCATGGAAGGCAGCAGACGTTGCTACCGACCTTGTTGAAGGAGCTTTCATGGTAGTAGGCAACAAGATATTGCGTTGTGTATAAATGAAGGTCACACAGTCCTTCAAACATCTAGCTAATGTGACCTTAGCAACAGCAGATCCTAATCTAGGTGCAGAGAAAGCCAAAAATAACTGGTCAGATTTATGAAAAGGCCTAGTCCTGTTTAAGTAAAAACAAATTTGTCTGTGGATATCTAGGGTATGTAGGCAATACTCTCCTCTGTTTGAATGATTGGGAAAGAAAACTGGCAATTCAATGGCTTGATTAATGGACATTTCAGAGATCAGTTTAGGCAGAAAAGTTGGATTAGTTCTCTGAGACACTCTGTCTCTATGAAAAATCAAGTAGGGACTCTTGATACATAGAGCTTGAAGTTCAGAAATATGTCTGGCAGAAGTAATGGCAACCAAAAACAAGGTTTTCCATAACAAATACTTGAGGTCGCAAGAAGAGGCAGGTTCGAAAGGTGGCATTGTCAGAGCTTGTAGAACTAATGATAAATCTCATGGTTGAATAGGTTCTCTAAAAGGTGGCTTCAGATGATTTACACCTTTTATGAAGGTCTTGCACAATTTGTAGGACATAGGAGAGGAATCTTGGACACCCTCATGAAAATTAGAAATTGCAGCCAAATGAACTCTAATGGTAGAGGCCGATAGACCCAATTGAAAAAGGTTGGCAAGATAGTCTAGTATTATCAACACTGGTGCTTAGAAGGGATCTACTTGTTTATCTTTCAGCCAACAGGTAAATCTTTTCCACTTGCTCAGATAAGTAATTCTACTGGAAGACTTATGAGATGCAAAGAGAATATCACGTACTGGTAAAGAAAGATCATTCTGCCCGGCAATCAAGGGAATTGGAGTAGCCAAGCCATGAGCTTCAGGCTGCTCAAGTTGGGATGAATCAGGTTCTGTGGATGTGAGATCAACTCTGGGGTTGGATGGAGAATCCATGGTCGATCTAGTAGGTGAGGCCAAAGGAAGGGGGAACCAAATCTGTCCAGGCCAATATGGTGCTATGAGGATCACCTTGCTCTTCAACTGACGGGCTTTCTTCAGAAACTGGAGAATGAGCGGAAAGAGTGGAAATGCATAAAGAAGACCCGAGGGCCAATCGTGGACTAGAGCGTCCCTGGGTGACTGTCCCAGAGGGGGAATCAGGGCGAAGTAGTTACTGCATTTGTAGTTGGTCGGGGATGCAAAGAGGTCACAGTAAGGACGGCCCCAGCAGTGAAAGATCTCCGCCGCTATCTAGGGATTCAGGGACCACTCATGAGGTTGAAGAATGCACCTGCTGAGTCTGTCTGCTATCATGTTGGAACTCCCGGAAATATGCGTTGCTAGAAGAAAACAGTTGGTAGCCATCGCCCATTGCCATATCCTCATGGCCTCTCAACAAAGGGGGTAAGATTTGGTTCCACCTTGCTTGTTGATGTACCAGACCACTGCCATGTTGTCTGATTGAATCGTAATTGTCCCAGACAGTAGCAGGGGATGGAATGCTTGCAACGCCAGAAGCACCGCCCTCAGCTCTAGAACATTTATATGCAGATGGGCCTCCAGTTCAGACCAAGTGCCTTGGACTGTCTGTCCCTGACATAGCCCCCCACCCAATCAGAGAGGCGTCCATGGTCACTGTGGCTTTGGGTTGCTGGGGGGAGAGGGGGTGAGACCATTGTGACAGATTGTGTGTCATCTACCAATTTAAATCCTGTTTGCACCTGTGGGTTACTTGAATCATGGCTGAAAGAGGATGCTGAAAAGGATACCATTGGGTAAGCAGTAGCCATTGTAGAAGCCTCATGTGAAACCTGGTGAAGGGAAACAATGGTGATGGAGGCTGCCATGGAACCCAACCGCTGTAGAACTGAGAGAGCCATGGATTTGTCCCTTGAAAGGATTGGAATCAGTTGTTTCTTTATCCTTAGAATTCTGTGCTCTGGAATAGCAGCTCTGCTGTTCTTTGTGTCCAAGATAACCCCTATGAATTCTGTCAACTGAGATGGAGTGAGATTGGATTTTTGTCAGTTTATGGTTATGCCTAGCCTTTGAGCAGCGAGGAGAGAGTATGCCAGGGCTTTTTCCAGTAGATGTGTGGTGGGGTGGAAATGAGCCAGTCGTCTAGGTATGGAAACATCTGGAATCCTTGAAGTTGCAAGTGAGCTGTGACAACTGCCATGCACTTTGTGAACACTCTGGGGGCTGTAGAGAGTCCAATGGGCAGTACTCTGAACTGGTAGTGACTGGCTCCCACACGGAAGTGCAGAAATCTTGATGGCCTGTCCACATTTATGTGGTAGTAGGCATCTTGAAGATCTATCGAGCACATCCAATCATCTTTTTCCAAAAGCAGGAGGATAGACTGTATTGTGACCATCTGGAATTTTTGTACTCTCACAAACTTGTTCAATACACTGAGATCCAAAACTGGTCTCCAGTCCCCGGTTTTCTTTGGCACCAAAAATAGTCTTGAGTAGAATTCGGATCCTATCTGGTCTGGAGGGACTATTTGGATGACTCTCTTTCTTAGCAGCTTTTCTATCTCTAGTGCTACTTCTTCCCTTTGACTGGGTGGAATGTCGGGAAGGTTTTTTAAAGGGGCAGGACAAAGATCGAAGGGGATATGATAACCTCTGGTTATGATCCTTTGTACCCAAGAATTGGTGGTGATGGTTAGCCAGGCAGATGGGTACAAGGAAAAATGTCCCCCAGGCATCTCCAGAGGAAAGGAGTTGGGCCGCTCTTCAGGAGTGCTGGTAGGATTGACCAGGGAAAGAATCCCTGGAACCCTGGTTACGCGGACCCCCTCTGCCCTGAAAGGAGCGTCTTCCCTGTGAGTTTCCCCTCTGCCTCTAGGGGAGAATTCAGCCTGTGTGTCACGGAAAGGACCCTGAGATTTCTTGAACCATATCTTCCCACTCTTTTGGTTTTGGGAGAAAGCACGTTGAGGGAAAGAATAACGGACACCTATGGCAGAAAGGGTCTTACCATTCTGTTCACATCTGGCCAGTGTACTTTTAACTTTCGGTCCAAACAATGAGAAGGCCTCAATGGGAGCGTTAAGAAAGGAAGCCTTAAAGGTTTCCATGAAATTGTACAAGCGCATCCAGACGTGTTGTCTCAAGACCGCAGGTGAACCCGCTGCTCTAGCTGCTCCTTCTGATGCGTGAGATATCAGTCGCATAGATGAGTTAGATATTGATTCAATGGTGGCCAGCTGAGAGGCCACTTTGACACGGATCTAATCAGACACGGCACCAGCCAAGGTTTCAGAGGGCTCAGAAATCAGATCCCTTTGAAGCCTGGTAAAGTGTGCCATATAATTCAGGGACCTGATAGTAAAGGTCACTGAAGCAAAGGTGCACTTCCCTATCCTGTCCAGGGCCCGGGACTCTTTGTTAGGCAGATGGACAGTCTGGCTTTCTTCTTCTGCCAGATCCTTTTTTGTTGTGGCCGCCACCACCAAAGCATCCACAGGAAGACCTTGGGACCAATGGGGATCTGAAGCAGGAGGGGACAAAATCTTATCTGGCCTCCGAGGAATAGCTTTGACGGTATCAGGAGACTTCCAAGCACACTGCACGATAAGCCGGACAAGTTCATCAGCAGGTGGAGTAACCCAGGAGGTAGGGGGCAGGGGCGTGAAAGGCCTGCAGGAACACAGATTCCTCAGAGGTTGGATTAGAGGACTGCCAGTCACCTCTCTGTTTCAGGATTTCAAGGATATCACCAAAGTATACCTCAGAGGGTGACTGGAGAGATCCTTCCCCCTCATCGAAATCTGTGTCTTCAGTGAGGGACTCCTCTGTGGAGTCCATGTGCTTCCTCTTACACAAACTTTTCCAGTGGACCTCCTCAGTGGGAGAAGCTGGAGAAGACAGCGAAAAAGGGGATTCCTGTGGGAATATGTCCTGAGGCCCTTGCACTCGGTGTCCGCTAGGTGTGACTTGTGAAACCAGTGTACCAGAGGAGGGGCAGAGGTATAGACAGTCCAGTATCACCAGCAGCAGCAAAAGCTTTCTCCATTAGTTGGAAGGCTGGTCCACCTGAAGAGGAGTGCATGTCTAAGACAGGGGTTACCCATCCCCTAAGTGGCTCAGTCTGCCGACCTGGAGTCCCTGGATGGCTGTAGAGCAGCAAACTATGCATGTCACAGCTGACATCCTGGGTCATAGCAAAACTTTCCTGCTATGAAGGCAACTGTGGTTCTTTAGTGAGATCCATAAAGGGGACTGCAGAAGGGGAAGACTGTGCTATATCCATGGACTTCAAAGGCAATGAAGGAGGAGAATAAGAAGGGGTCTTTGGAGAAGGGTGATCACCTCCCAAGGAAGGATAGTTCCTGAGGGGTGGGATACCTCTGGCCAAGAGCACCTGATCCACAAGACGCAATACATCATGTTCGGAAAGGCTTCTAGTGGACCTCACGGAGACTAAGGAAGAAACAGGCCTGTCCACAGAAGAGGCAAACTCGGTGCCCATCTCACCCATCCGCACCGAGGACAACAGTGTCGAGAGAGACTGCACTATGGGTGTCTGCACCAAAGAAGTCATCTGTGCCGATGTCATGGTATGCACTGACACAGGGATCGGTGCTGAAGTGGTTGTTGGTACCAAAGCTGGAAGCAGCAAAACTGGAGTCAACAATAAGGGCGTCAGTTCTGAGGAAGATCTCGGAGCTGATGTGGTCAAGGTCTGCGCCGACTGAATGGTCGGTGCCGATACAGTGGTTATAGTCTGAGCCAAGGAGCCCCTTGGTGCTGATACAGTGAAGGCTGCAGGAGAAGACAGAGCCGAGATCACTAATTGATCCGAAGTTCTAGTCACCAAAAGCACTGGAGCTGACTGAGTGAGCTCCGGAGCTGAAATTTTAGCCTTTTTAGGTTTTGGTTGGTAGGAGTCCCCAGCCGGGGATGAAGGCAAAGATTTAGCCTTGGTAGGAACATCCAAGATTTTCTTATGGGCTCTAGGAGGGGTTGAGGCCTCTGACCCAGAAGTAGCCTCTGAAAAGGGAGATTAAAGAAGTCCCTTCAGTAGCAGCTTGTTTTTCCTTTCTAACAAGGTTCTATTCGAAAAATTCTCACAAATAGCACAGGGAGGGTCAACAGACAAGTAGGACACCCCCAAACAATAAACGCATAAAGAGTGTGCATCAGAAGTAGGTAGTTTGTGTCCACAATCAGAACACTGCTTAAACCCCGGACCACCTTTCTTATCTGCCATTACAGCAAATTAATCAATAGAAAAAGGTACCAGCAATGGTACAAAAGAATACCCGAAGGTATGAGAAAAAAGGGAAGGATTACCAATGATGGTAAAGAGAGAAAACCTCGCGGTAAAAGGGAAAAGAAAAGAGCAGAAAAACCTGAAGAAAATATGTACGCTAGATGCAATAGGGTAAGAGACAATGAAATATAAACTTTTCTGACAGAAAAGTAACCTGAAAGACTATTAAACAACAAATAACTGTACTTAGCTCAAGAGAAGTAGCTTGACACGACCAAATGGCAATGCAGCAAATGAAATCTGGGATAACAGGGAGAGGAGGGTTGTGGGTAAGAGTTTAGCTCGAGAGTTTGAAGCTGACGTGAGCTTGAAAAATGGCCGGCTCGGTTCCGAGGTCGGAACCGATACCCATGCGTAAGGAATGAACGAGGATTAACAATATCAGATCATACAAGCATATAACTGTCAGGGAGACCCAGTTTATGTCAAAAGCTGGCAAACAACTTTTTGTTCACACAGGTACCAACATTTATTCTGAAACAATCAGAAGTTATAAACATTTAAAAAACTAGTTAATAAATACTAAATCATAAATATGCCCTGTTATCCCATGTATCCAAAACAGTTTTGATAAATTAATCTAAGCAGTGTCTATGCCTGTGTAATAACTCAGAAGAGCATTTAGCAGGGCAAAGGGCTATATATTATTTGAAATAATGCATGTTATCTTAAGGTCATGAAAGTAAAGATAGCTTACTGTTCAGTTATATCACTCAATAAACCGGTAATACTATACTAATATACTAAAAAGTATAAACAGTTATTTAATTTGTATATGAGCAAAAAAAAGGATAGAAATGAAAAAAGCAAAAAAAAGAAAAACAATAGAAAAATATTGTTATGACATACCTTACTTGAACGTTTAGCAAGTATAAAACAAATTAAAGTCCAGTTGCAACAGATGCTTTGACGGATTTAGTGGGAACAGTAATCTTTGACTCAGTTTTTTGTTTTTTCTTTTTAATATCAGTCCAAGAAGATTTATCAGTAACTCTCTTCAGAGATGCAGATGCCCATTCCATATCTAAAACTTTTTGAATAAAGCCATGGAAAGGAGTCTACATGGACAGAAGAGCAAGTAAAAGTTGTTAGATTCATACAGAACTGACCTTACAACATGTGGCAGCAGACACATAATTCCAGTTCTATACAGGGTGAATGCAACAAAAGCAGAGTATCAATAATCAATGCTAATTACAGCATAACCGGGTGAATGGAATGTTAATAAACTAATCCAACATGGTGGAGCTATTTAACAAGCTATAAGGCATCCATGTAGACTCCATACTGTTTTCTCCTGCATACTTCAATACTATTGGAGTAGAGACATGGAAAATTGACAGTGACACAATGCTAGGGACTGCTGCCCCTTTGATCCATCTGTATGTGCTACTGGCTGAAGCCAATGGTCTGCTGCTCGTGCCAATAAGCATAGGCTGAGAAGGAGAAGAGTTGTCAGACCCGGGTAACTTATTAGATGCTACATGACCTGGAAATTGTAGAGTGCTACAGGGTGGACAGGGACTCACTACACATCCTCTGTGACCTCTGCTGCCCTCAACTCAGAGCCAGAGCCAACCGGGGGAACCCATCCCAATGGAAACTAAGGTATGTGTAACCCTTAGAATCTTGGCTACAGGTACCTTTCAAAGACCAAATGGGGACATGATAGGTGTGTCACAGGAATCATCATCCAGGATCCTCCACAAATTCCTGGATACTATGTTCATACAGAGCCAGGAATATGCAACAGTTCTACCATGTAATGCACTACCGTAAAGTACTGGGTGCCATAGATTGCACTCATGTACACATTAAGGCACCAACTGGTGAGCAGGGTAGAATGTCCCAGGCTGCGTCCTACATGAACTCCAAGAAGAGCTAAACCCAAACATAAAACTACTGTTCAATCTCAGCCTTACTACAGGATATGTACCCAAAGAGTGGCGTACAGCAACAGTGGTCTCTCTCCACAAAGGTGGTGCCTCAATGGATCCTGGAAACTATCGCCCCATAAGCCTGACTAGCTTGGTCTGCAAAGCTATGGAAAGGATCATCATGGACCTCATAAATAAAGATATTGGGGACCTACAGACACTGGATTCTACCCAGTTCAGCTTTGTTAAGGGCAGATCCTGCCTCTTAAACCTGGTTGATTTCTTTGAAACAGTCACAGAGGCCATTGACGAGGGGAAGGTGGTCCACACAGCCTACCTGGACCTCGCAAAAGCCTTTGATACAATATCCCAATCGGGCATTATAGATAAGCTCACCAGCTTAAATATAAACCCCTATGTCACTAGATGGGTTGCAAACTGGCTCAAGGACAGAACCCACATGGTTAGAATTGCTGGAGCCATGTCAGACTCCAAACCAGTTCCAAGTGGCATCCCACAAGGCTCAGTCCTGGGACCTCTCTTGTTCGGTATATATTTCTCGGAGGTACAGGCCAACACAGAAGGACTGTGGCTGACCAAGTTCGCAGATGACTGCAAACTGGGCGCCATAATCAACTATCCAGCTGACACAAGCATTCTTCAAAAGGGCCTCATAGAAACAGACAACTGGTGCCAGAGCCATGGCCTCAAGCTAAACACCAAAAAGTGTATAGTCATCCCCTTTGGCAAAAACAAAGTGCCCACAAATTACCACATAGGTGGTAATCCATTAAGTACAGAAAAAGTAATTAGGGACCTGGGGACCCAAGTTGATAGCAATCTCTCATTTGACAACCACGTGGCCAAAGTGGTTAGAAAAATATTTTATATAGCCCACCTAATCATGAAGGGATTCACGTCTAGATCAGGAGAAGTCATCGTGCCTCTTTACTCATCCCTCATCAGGCCCATAATTGAGTACAATGCCCCTTTTGGGATGTACCTTACCAGACACCTGCAGCAACTGGAAAGACCCCAAAAGTACCTCACCATGAGGATCAAAGGGCTCAAACAGATGCCATATGCTGCCCGGTTAAAGAAACTCCAGCTCTACTCAGTGGCATACCGCCTGCTCAGAGGCGATCTGTGCCTGACGTATAAAGCCATGTCCAACCCGGAATTAATGGACATGCTGCACCTCAGAAAATCCAAATCCCATCTAGCTACAGCTCGAGAGACTTGAACCTCAGCACTGAAATAAATAGGACATGCTGGAGGGACAGATTCATAACCCAGAGGCTCCCTTCACTCTGGAATAAAATCCCAGTCCAGGTTAGGCAGAGTCCCTCATTGACTCTCTTTAAGAGGAATCTTGATGAGTGGATGGGAGATCGTAGGTTTACCCCGGGTATCACTTCTGTGTCACTGTTAGACAGAGGCACAGTATACTAACCTCGAAAAAGGGCATAGCAAAATTAATTTAAAATGGGTGGCGAAAGACAAACACACTCTGGCTAGGCTTATAAATGCCCTAGGGCAGATAGCCTAGTATGAACCTATGTACCTATGAACCTATGAATCTAAATCAACTGCAAGAGATACCACTCCATCAACTACCAAGTCATGGATAATGCCCATGGAATTATCGTGTGTGTGCTGACAACCCTGGCAGTTATCATGACTCCCATATCTGGAACACATCACAGCTGTACCAGATGTTTGCTACGGGGGACATCCCACAGAGCAATTTACTGGGGGATGCTGGCTATGCACTGGAACCGTGGCTGATGACACCCATCAGAATTGCACACACAGCCATGGAAGAACACCATAATGAGGCACACACTCAAAGCACAAACATCATAGAGCACATCTTTGGGCTGCTGAAACCAGGGTTCTGGTGTCTAAATACATCTGGTGGAGCACTGCAGTATAATCCATGCACATGTACACAAATCTTCACAGTATGTGCTATGGTACAAAATCTAATCTTGCAGAAACAGCTATATCAGGATCAGTAAGGGGAAGGGACACACATTCCCCCGCCAATAACTAGGTCACCAAAGCAACAGTCAGAGGAGGACTTGGAAGGGAAACCACCAACTGCTTTGGCTGGAGGCAGACATACACATGCTCAGTATGCCTTTGCTTTGGCTAAGAGACAACGCATAGCACATTCACTGCCTAATACCTTTTTCCTACTCACATACATATACTAAAATTTATGCCAGGCAACTCAGACAACCTTTACCTTCCCATGTATAGGCTGTGTACTGCTTTCATCAGACAGAGTCAGCAGTGAACTAAAATTGTGTCAGCTGATGCATTTGCCCAGTAAGTCCTGAACCTAGACTGTATTCTTTAATAATATTATGGCATATCCTTGTATTTCTTAACTTGGTACAGAAATCAAGTAAATAATGGTGGATTTGTATATAATGTATCTTAACATGTGACAGCAGACACTTATTTTACTTATATGTCTCCATTAGTAAGTAGTAGGCCTCATGTATCAAAGATTCACATGATCATACCTCTTACAAGTACTGATGATCACTGCATGGCCACAGTTTAGCACCATACCTTTGCACTGGTAAATCATTAAAGAGAGAAGTTAGAAAGTAATGATACACATTGCAGTTTCTGACTTCACAACCCTTCCCAAGATCAAAAACAGGCAGGATGCAGAACAAGAAGCGTAACAAGACCATGATATCCTTGTTTGTGGCATAGCAGTAACTCAGCTTTGCCCCCCCCCAAAAGAACAGACTATGCTTGTTTGTGCCATAGCATTAACTGAGCTTTGTCACCCCCCAAAAGAGCAGTGTACCCGTGTTTGTGTCATAAAAGTAACTCAGTTATGCTCCCCTCAAAAGAACAGTATATGCTTGTTTGTGCCATCCAGCCTGGCCTTCAGTTGCTGGCAACTGCATAACGTATTACTCCCAGTTAATATCCTCACACATTTTAATGCAAATGATATGGAAGGACTTACACACTGCACATCTCACAGTACTTGTCAGACAAGTGATTAATTACCAAGAAACACAGACATGCAAGACAGAGCAGTATATTTGCAAGCATAATCATAACAGGTTGTGTAATCATAACAGGCTGTGTGATCACTAAATGCACTATATCCAAATATAATGAAGATAATTAAATGTATAAATCACAGCTGATGGTTTGATAGCAGTGTACATTCTGATGCAGTTGGTTGTGTGAGGAATGACTTCAGTTCTTTGCTGCAAAGTTGTTTGTGCATCAAAGAGGAATAAGGCATCCATCCTGTTTTCTGAAGCTGCATTGAGTTCAAATCCTGAACTATGTAGAAATATCTCATATGTACTATTATTTTCTACTGTGTATGTCATACATAGCTTTTGCTCATTTCATATGTGGCTTCCTTTTTTAAATTTTCTTCTTTTTAAATCCTCTTTCTGAGTGGTGCACCACATAGCGCAAACAGTGGAACCAGAGAACAAATAAATTTCAGTTTGGTTGTGTTTATCAGATTTGCGTGAAGTGCAGCATTGTGGAAACAGGAAAAAACAGACCACCTAGAAAGGAGACAACCAAAAATGGAAACCTGATACATTCAATTAATGCTCTTGGCCATTTCAAAAACTTGGCCTGGAATACGCATGGTACTGAGATCTAGTACAGGATGTGCAACCTTTGTTTTACTGTTGTGACATTACAGTTTATAGCAATAAACTGCACCAAAGACATGTATGTTCTCAACCTGGGATTCAGGTTACTGGCTAAAGCTCTTGCCACCCCTATAGTGCCTTTTTTAGGCAAGGTTCAAAGGACAAAACCACCACCGTAACAGATACAAGCATGCAAAATCTGAAGGTAATGCTACTCAATGCTAGAAGTCTAAATCTTAAAATGCACTCTCTCGAGGCACTCCTAAAAATGGAGAACATTGATATCTGTGCAGTAACTGAGACCTGGTTCAAGGCTCCAGAGAGCACCCCTGCAATACCAGGCTACAACTCTTACCACACTTTTCGGCCACCAAACCAAGACTGAAACACTAAAGGTGGAGGAGTGTCCATATTCACCAAGGATAGTCACACATCCAGGCTAGTTGTCCAACACAATGCATCTGAAATTCTCTAGCTGCAACTAACACTAGGTAAGACTGCAATCCAAATTGTAGCTTGCTACAGATTCCCCCACCATGCCCCAAGATTCTCACGACACCTTTCTAAACATACTGGAAAATATTAAGATACAACCAAACACCCTAATACTGGGTGATTTCAACTACCCTGCCATTAACTGGGAAAACTACTCGGGTACCAACACCTTTCCCAACGGTTCTTGGAATTCATAAATTCCAATGCCCTGGATCAACTAATCCATTGTCCCACCAGGGGCTCTAATATCCTAGACCTGGTCATTACCAACATGGGAGATAGATGCTCCACACCAGTGATCACCCCCTCATTGGTCAGGTCTGACCATAAGCAAACCATCCTTGACATCCACATCCCAAACCCCACCCCCCAGTAAGGAAATATCTGTAAAAAACTTCTCCAAAGCCAATTTCATGCTACTCAAGTTTGAAGTGACAAACGTCATGACACCCATGCAGACAGGAGCTGAAAGTTTGACTGCTGAATCCTACACTAAGGTACTGTATGAGCACATTCACTCGTGCATGAATCGTGCCATCCCAAATAGAACAAAGATGCTCACCTCCAAAAAAAGGAAGCCAATCTGGTGGGGCCCTGCCATAAACAAACTATATAACAGATGAAAGAAACTGTTGCAGAAAAGAGGAAAATCCTAGGATACAATAAACTCCCTTACCAGCCTCAGTAAGAAGCTGAGATCCTTCATAAAATCCTCCAAAGCTAGTTACGAAAATAAAATTGCCAAAGATTCCAAAGACAACCACAAGGCATTCTATAGTTATGTCAGGAATCTAAATGACAATGCTCAGATATGCTCTGAGCTACAACAGAATGGCATTAAATATACTGATCCCAAAGATATTGCCAATATCCTGGCAGATCGATTTAGTGCCAGTTTCACCCCCCTCTCACCCCCCTAAAGGGCCCATCTCAATACCAAAAGATTGCCAAATTCCGGTAATCACGGCCACACAGATAGAAACTGCACTCTCCAAAGCTAAGAATACAACATCCATGGGACCAGATGACATCCCGGGTTGTGTACTACATGAACTACAAAATGAAATGGCACCTCACCTAAGTGTCATGTTTAATAATAGCCTTACCTCAGGCTTTGTGCCCACTGAGTGGCGCACAGCTACAGTTATCCCACTCCACAAGGGGGGATCCACCTTGGATCCCGGAAAATGCCGTCCTATCAGTCTGACGAGCCTGATCTGCAAGGTCATGGAATGCATTATCATGGAACTTATAAACAAAGGCATTGACAACCTTCAAACACTGGACCCCACCCAGTTTGGGTTCGTGAAGGGCTGATCTTGTCTCTTGAACCTGACTGACTTCTTCAAATCAGTCTCCAGATCTGTGGACGAGGGTAAGGCAGTCCACACAGCCTATCTGACCTCGCCAAGGCCTTCAACACCATCCCCCACTCTGGAATCATAGATAAACTTACTAAGCTGGGCATAAATCCCTACGACACTCAATGGGTTGCCAACTGGCTTACTGACAGAACCCAGACTGCAAAAGTAGCCGACTCCAAATCAGGCTCCAGACAAGTGACAAGTGGAGTACCTCAGGGTTCATTCCTGGGACTGCTCTTGTTTGGCATCTATTTCTCTGAAGTACAGGCCAACACTAAGTGACTCTGGCTAACAAAGTTCACAGATGACTGCAAACTGGGAGCCATTATTGAATCCCCAAATGATGTGGATATTCTACAAAATGACCTTACAGAAACAGATGCTTGGTGCCAGAGCCATGGGCTCAAGCTTAATGCCAAGAAATGTATAGTTATCCCCTTTGGGAAAAGACATGTACCCATGAATTACCAAATAGGTGGCAGTACAATAAACACTGAAAGTATGATGAGATACTTAGGGACACAGGTGGACAGTGGTCTCACCTTCGATAACCACATCGCCACAACAGTCAGGAAATCCTTCTATGTGGCACACCTCATCACTAAGGGCTTTTCATCCAGAAAAAAGGAGGTCATTGTCCCACTGTATTCATCCCTCATTAGACCCATTATGTACCTGACAAGACATCTGCAACAGCTGGAAAGGCCGCAGAAATACCTCACTAAAAGAATTACAGGCCTAAAGCAGATGCCCTATGCTGACCATCTAAAAAAACTCCAGCTATACTCTGTGGCATATCATCTACTCAGAGGCAATCTTTGCTTAACATACAAGGCCATGTCAAACCCTGAGCTGCTGGACATGCTCAGCTTAAAGAAATCCCAATCCCTCAGAGCCACATGCTCCAGGGATCTAAACCTTGTCATCACAATGAACAAAACATGCTGGAGGGATAGGTTCCTGACCCAGAGACTCCCCATACTCTGGAATAGACTGCCAATACATGTCAAGCAGAGTGCCTCCTTGGCCTTCTTCAAATTGGAACCTTGACGATTGGATGGGAGATAGGAAATTCACCCCGGAGATCACGTCAGTTGCCCTGCTAGACAGGGGTCCAGAGAATTAAATATTGTGGGAAGAAATATCCAGGGAATTGTTATGGCTAGGCTTGTATAGGCCCTAGGGCCGATAGCCTTGTACCAACCTATGAAACTATGAACCTTTTTGTGTCAACAGGTATAAGTGTAGGACCACCATACAAATGGTCCAGGTTTCAAATACAGCATATTCTATACACTATTAATGTTGTTCCACTTCACATTATAGTCACTGTCACTTATTACACTTGACATAGTGTAGCTGATATTAATTTGTATATTTATGAGGGCTGAGACACTAATATTGTGTCGGTTATTTATTTATTTATTTGTCTATGCTGTGGTATGAAGACAGTCTCAGAAAATCAGACAGACATACATACATTAGAAAACTGGAGAGATATGTGGCTGTGCCATGTTGTCTGAGTATCACCTGGGGGTGTGGGGATGAAGAGGTTTGATTGGGGAATGTATAATAGGGGGACAGCTCAATGGGAACAGTATCAAACAGACTTGAGGAAACACTGCTTTGCTGAGAGTGTGATAGGCGCTTGTTTGGTATGTACTGCTGGGTAGGGATAATCGGCAGTATTAAAACAGGTTCAGTAATCAGAAAGTCATCATTTGGAATGCTTCCATTTTGCTATGCCTGCTAAAAACAAGGTCAACAATGGAGTTTTAGGTGTAAATAACATTTATTTTATGATTTCTTATTATTTTATTTGCTCTAGGGAAAAAACTTTGCAATTTGTTGTGTGGGAACATTGTATTTTGCCTTAGTAGCCATGTGTATCACATCCCTGCCATATGTACTGTTGTCTCATTCTGTTATTGTACCATGAACTCAATGGACAGCTGATCACACACACCCTGTTTTGTTGACCATTTACTGCTTAATTAATCAAGTACTGCAGAATTATAACTGTT
>NC_056733.1:730041434-730065944 GCF_019279795.1 Protopterus annectens
TCTTTTTATGTGGGCTTAAGCCAGGTTTCTGAGATGGAGAGAATATTGGGCTGGTTATGTAGAAGCCAGGCATGAAGGTTTGGAATTTTGTTACATAGGCTCTGAGTATTTAGAGCTCAAATGTGGAGGGGTTTGCCTGTTGCTTGGAGTGGGATGAGGTTGTGATTCTTGATTCTGTGTGGTAGAGGGGCCTGGGTTTGGGTGGATGTCCCCAGAGAGAAGCATAGAGATAAGATGATGGATGAGGTATTTGGTTTGCTTTGGGTGTAGTGCATAGGTAGAGAGTTTTGTGGACATTAGACTAGAGTAGTTGGGAACAGTGTTTTTAGAGTTAGGTAGGAGTCTATAGGGGAAGAGCATGCTAGTGTTGAGGGGTAGAGACTGGGAGATATAAGGGTAACAGTAAATGTGTACTTTGTAGAGGATGGGTAGTGGTGTGAAATGGGGGGGGGGACTGGTTTGCATTAGTAGGTTGGGTGATATACTTTAGGTAAGTTAAGTTAATTAGAAGTATTATTTGAGTAAATAGGGATAGAGGCTTGAGGGTCATGATGTTGGTTTTAGGATACTAGTAAGGGGTGAGTTAAGTTGGGAAGTTAGTTTATTGATTAAGAGATTATGGTTTTGCTTACTTGTTTGGTAGTTTATCAGGCTAAGTAGTGTTTGGCAGTAAACTCTGAAGGGTAGGCTTACTTTAATGGTAGAACTGTGGGAGGGGATTTTGGGGGTATGATGATGGGTAGTTTGGATTGGATAGTGGAAGTAGTGGGAGTGACTAGCTAAGTATAAGTGTAGAGATACTGGGGTGATGTGGAATTTGGGGGCAGGGTAGGGGAGTGAAGTGAACCTGCGGGGCGAACGGAGCAGGTAGAGCCAAGGGAAGGAATAATCAAGGTCAAAGAACAAAAAAAAAAAAAAAAAAAAAACAATTAGTGGAGTGGAAGATAAGTTTAGAGGAAAGTATGCAATGGGGGTAAGGGACATTCTAGCAATGGTATAGAGAAATGATTAGAGTGGTTCAGAAAGATAAAGATGGCAGCACAGGAAGGAAGGGACTTGAGCATCAGTGAAAAGAGCATTTTCAGGCATTGTGAGAAGACTGTAATACAAGCAAACTTATTGAGTAAGAGGGCATGTTTAAATAGTGTCTCATTTTATGGCTAACCTGCTATCACTGCAGTGTTCATGGTATCCCTCAAGAAACATAGTGAGTGCAGTGTGTACGCAGTGAGCTCAGTACGTTAGCAGAGAGTGAATATTTCATGAGGTATGTATGTAGTGAGTGTATTTAACATGCAGTCAGGTGGATTTATATATATGAGGTACATGCAATGAATGTTGCATGCATACAATGAATGCAGAGTGCATACAAAGAGTGTTGAATACATATAGTGATTACAACACACACACTGAGTGAAGTATGCATGCAGTGAGTGTCATGCACATGCAATAAATGCAGTATGCAGTGAGTACAGAGTGTATGCACCAAGTGTAGAGTGCAGGCAGTAAATATAGCATGCATGGAGTTAGTGCAGAGTAAATGTAGTGAGTGTGGTGCACATATAGTAAGTGCAATGTGCATGCAGTGAGCGTGAGTACATGTAGTGCATTCAGTGTGCATACAGTAAATGCAGTATGCATGCAGTGCTGCTGACTCCATGTAGTAAGATAGTGAGTGCAAGGTGCATGCAGGAAGTGTGATAACTGCAAGGTACATGCAGTAAATACAGGGTACATTTACAGAGTGTAATGAAAATACAGTAACTGTAATGCTCATTCAGTAATTGCAGGGTGCATGCATTGAGTGCAAGGTGTTTGCATACTACTAAACAGTACATGTTTAGTTTTCTTTGATCTGCTGAGCAGAGGGATGAGATTAAAACCAATATAAAACATATAGTTTAGTTTTCAGCAATGAATGTAAACATGTATATACAGAAGCTGAGATCTAGAACTCTGTTCAAAAAATTAGAAATTATGTATGCTATTTCACTGATATCAGAACTATTTTTTTTTAAAATCACAAGCTTTAAAATGGCCTCCAAAATACAAGTATCTCGCTGGAGTTTCCTTCCTAAAATGAGATGCATTTTTATTTTCTCACAAAATACTTATAAATTATCACCCGTGTGCTGCATTTTTCATACTTCTTTGCATTAGATTTCCTGTACGCTTGACTACTATTTCTAATTCAGCTATGTCCTGCAATGTACTGGCACTGCATTCACAATTAGCTTCTATGCCTTAAACCCACAGAGTTCTAGGAGAGTATCTGTGATCCCTGTGTTCTTGAACTGGATTAAGCACATATCTGTAGAATAAATGCAAGAAGTAGTTGCTATTTGGACCTAAGTATAGCTCTATCTGTTTGGAGTTCTGAGTTTTCGGCAATCAGACTCCCTGTCGTCATTAGGTTAGCTGTAAAAGAAGAAAGCAGCTTTCATTACTGTGCATTTCTAACTGTCATTTGGTAATAGCTCTGTCTCAGCTGTGCCAGTGCAATAGTGACATGAAGCATGACTATGACTCAGGTGACCTATGTTCGATTAGCAGTTTAAGTACCCAATGACACAGGAAGGGAAACATGGACTTGGTTATCCTGAGAGAGAAGGGAGCATTCTGGGTGGATACCGTCATGAGCCCCGCTGGAGGCTGAGTTTCAGAGGAGTCACTTATCTGTCTGTGCCTGAGGGCAGACGAGTTGTTACTGCTCAGGGCCTGGGGCAGTCAAATCCTTGAGCCACATCTCCTAGCCATCCCAAACTAACAATGTGATGACATCAGAATGCTAGACAAGGAAGAAGGGTTTAGGAAAAAGCATTGGGAAAGAGTTGTGGGATGATGCTGCAGGCAACCAGTATATCCCTTCCCTAGCACTTGGTCTGAATCCCTATCTCTATCTGGTCAGAGGGATAAGCATGTTCAACTTCTTTCCAGCTGGTTCTCATTCCTGTTCCCACCCTGCCAGCAGACCCATCCAGAGAGAGTAGTACAGGACAGGCAGGAGGATAGCCCAGTCGAACTGATGGCTGGTTGGGGCCAGGGACCCCTCCCAAAAAAAAAAGTGCTGCCTTTGCAGCACTGTGATACATAAGGTAACCAGGATAATTCAAGCTTTTGAATAAATTAGCAAAATTACCTAATGCCTAATGTGATGTCTTTTAACATAGCATGTCATGTGGCTTGGAATGAAGCTAAGTGCCTTAGCACTTAAGGTGTGATGACTATAGATCTATATATCTATATAATCTATATATATATATATATATATATATATATATATATATATATATATATATATATATATATATATATATATATATATATATATACATATATATATATATATATATATATATATATATATATATATATATATATATATATATATATATATATATATATATATATATATATATATATATATATATATATATATATATATATATATATATATATACTGGATGTTCTATTACAACAGAATAGTTGAACAGCTATGGAATATAGCTGATTGGTCAGCTTTTAAGATCATTGTATCAATGACAAATGTGTTCAGAAATGGATGCTCAGATGATTCAGCAGAGCAGTTCCACTAGCATGCATGCTGAAAGAAAGAAAACTGTCCATCGCAGACTTTGATTAATGTCCTGAAAGTATGTTTTTCCAGGGCAGAGGTCTTTGTTTTAGCATCCCTGAACTTATAATCATTGCAAGGTAGCTGCACCTTGGGGCAAGAGCAGTGTCCCAACATCTGCAAAGTCATTTGATAAAGGGACAGGTCATCCAAGTATGCATTATTACACAACATTTTGGCACTGTAAAAATATGAGATAAAATACATAACCAAGAAAGTGTAAAGAGGAAACGTACATGAAGAGAAAAAAAATAATGAAAATTGTTCTTCTTTTGCCAATATTGTTCATTTGTGTATTTGTGAACCAGTTATAATTTAAATAACACAATCAAGTCGAAAAGTCCATTTGCCTTTTGTAAAACAGTGAACATTCCACCAGGTGGAGTGTGCGTCCAGCAAGGAGTCAATGAGTGTCTGAATAACTGAGTTGAGACCATTGACCTCCTGCCTCCAAATATCATTGGAAGGACAAATGAGCAGAAATCACATTTGCATTGGGGCAGTGATGAGTGTCTGGAGAGAACTTTTAAAGAAATGATAGTCATTAAACATTGAGATCCCTGGACTTTTCTCACCTACATCACTTCTCTCACTAATTTTTACACAATGTACCTCTCAGCCTTCTTAACTCTAGTTATAACTTGGTGGCAATGTAAGGTTTACAATATTTTGTACATTTTCTTTAATTATATTTTTACTAAATGGAAAATTGTATTTTTCAGAAAACAGAAGGCAAAATATGTGAAAACAAAGCCAGTTTTTAAAGAATACTGTAATATGTCACATATAGATGTTCTCCTTTAAAAAAGCTGTCTTTTTACATTTATTTAGGTCCCTTGGGACAGGCTAGCCTGACTCAGCCTTCCTCTATGTCGGTATCACTGGGACAGACTGCAGAACTGCAGCTACTACTTGTGCTGGTACCAGCAGCGACCTGGAACTGCTCCAAGACTGCTCACCTATGACAGTAACAGAGCCGATGGAATCCCAGCTCGATTCAGCGGTGCAGTCGACTGGTCAGCACAAACTGCAAAATTAACAATTTCTAATGTGCAGGCCGAGGATGAAGCAGATTATTACTGTGGTATCAGAGCTGGTAACTCATACACAGTGATACAGTTACAGAGGGAACTGAAACATTAATGTTCTGCATCATTAAGCCTGTCTCAACATTTTAACAGGCAGAAAGCTTACTCTGTAAAAATAAAACAGGTTACAGTTTTGTTCTGTTCTTATGACTGCAGATAATAAAACAAAGCTCCCTAAAATATGAACGTCTGATGTCCTGTCTGAGATTTTAAACTGTAGAAAGGTTGTTACCCCTTGTGTTAGTGCTGTTATCACATCTGTGTTTCCCATCATGGGACAAATCAAAGACCACAGAAAAAACATGTAATACAGTTCTTTGTAAATTTTCAGATATGATTGCACTTCACTGAAACTTTGAAAGATCCAAGGAAGTCTCAGATCTCAGTCTGTATAGTGAAACTCTGGAGAAGGAGTTGTCAACCATAACTTTCCAAAAAAAAGGTAGCAAGAGGAGTGCAATGAAATATTGGCAATAATTCTTTATGTTGCTTTAGCTACTCAGGAAGAAAGCACTGCCACACTTACTGCGCAGACACCCTCATACCTTGTGAGTTATTTATGCCTATTGAGGGTGGCAGTAACTTGACTGCATGATTTTTTAAAACAACCAGTGAGCTGGATTGTAATTCATACTCACTACACAAACATGTTAAGGTAATTAGTGTTCTTCACATGTACGCACAGCAAAGGTAAGATTCATAGTGGCCATTTACATTAATGCCCAATGGCTGCAAATAAATCTAAACAAATTAGCTAATAATAAAATGATAATGAAAAATGTTGTAAGATATTGGATGCAAATAAGTCTCGTTTTCCTGCCTGTTTGCGATTCATAGTCATATTTTGAATCATTTCTGTTCTGTGCTCAGATTCATTATAAAAGGCAGAGTCACATGTTTTTAATCTACTTTGCAATCAGTGAAAACACCTTCTCTTGCTGCTATCTTTGCTATTTCCCAGATGGAGCTATTTGTCTTGGCTAAGCCAAAACTGCTTGTACACAGTATTGCTCGGTGACCAAGAAGGCAGAGATATAGGCAAAGAATTAAAAATTAAAATTTTGATAATCAAGAAATTGACCGGTTTAAAGTGAACAAGAATATTGTAAGGGTCTTAGTGAGTATGTATGGTCACCACATAGGTACCAGGGGCATGTGTTAATAGTAAGGTGTGTATAACCATCACTATACTTGCTGTGTGAACCTTCCAGAGACAGACTGGGGACACATTGGGTATTTCTCATGCTCCTATATTAAGGATACTTCAGCAGTTCCTGTAAGTATTATTGGCATGTATGGATCAGTACATCTATTCTCCTGGTGTTGCCTCAGGACTGAGCCATGACTATGTGTGCCTTTTATGGGATGGTACATTTTCCTGAGGTGCAATAAATTACACTCATGTTGCAATTAGTGCCCCGTTTGGTCAACATGGGGAGGGAGTGGTACTACAATAGGAAGGTGTACAATTCCATCAACTGCCAGGTAGTGTGTGATGCATGACATATTAGCTCACTCAACTGCTTATTCCTGCATGGAAGAATGCCTATTGATCATGCTATTGGTAAGTAAAAACAATGTTTTATACTTTTAAGCATTCATAGTAAAATATATTGCTTAATACTAAACCACTTTTTCTTTCTTTTATCTCTTCCCAATTTCTCTTTTTTTCCCTCTTTTTTCAAGTGATGCAGGATTTCCACTGAAGCCATGGCTCGTGACACCAGTGAGAAATCCAAATGGAGCTGCAAAAGATAATTTAAATACCCTCCTGTCCCATCTTTCATCAAGATCCTATTCAGAATGTTGGAAAAACAATTCAGATGCCTGGATAAGGCTGGTGTGCGCTTCGCTATGACCCAGCTACTGCAGGTTTCATTCTGTAACATGAACATGTACCGGTCTGGTGGTAAAGTGACCTACGTGATCATTGCAGCTCCCAGCTCCAGTACTACTATGATTAATGATGACCAGCCAGCAGCAGTAGTAAGGGAACCCATGTGGAAGGCTCATGCATTGCATTTAGCCGTACAGGTAAGGAGTCGGCATCTAGTCCTGAACTATGGACCATGACATTCAAGTTACTGTTTCCGTACTTGTAAAAAACACAAACAGTGCACATGATGCATTCAATGATATGTGTAGGCTATGCTGTGCAGAGCATATTGTCAGTGTTAATCAGACATTCCCTCATATCTTTAAATATATTTTCAATATCAGAAGAGATGCTGATATTATAGCAATAACCCACGCCTGGGTGTGGGTAATGCTGGATTTACCCACGGTTGGCGTGGTTTGGTCCCGAGGCGAGGGACCAAACAAAGACAACTGTGGGTAAATCAGCATTACCACACCCAGAAGTGGTTATTATTATTAATGCCATTATTTAAGAAAGAAATAATTACTTTTCTTAAATAATGGCATTGTATAATGCCTCTTTGCTGCCCTTCCGCACCTGTCTGGTGTTCATGGCAGTTCTGATGTACTGCGCATGCCTCGCGGTACATCAGAGTTGGCAAAGCAACGGAGCATAAGTTCTCCGTTGCTACTATCTCGCTATGTTAAATGGGTTTAACATGGCGAGACAGCTTTAAAATAAGCAACGGAGATCTCCGTTGTTTAGTTTAAACTGTCTCGCTATGTTAAACTCATTTAACATAGCGACTAAAAAAAGCAACGGAGATCGCAAGATCTCCGTTGCTTTTTTACACACTGTGTCGCTTTGTTAAAGGAGTTTAACATAGCGAGACAGCTTTAAAAAAAGCAACGGAGATCTCCGTTGCTTTTTAAATCTGTGTCGCTATGTTAAACTCTTTAACATAGCGACTGAGTTTATCTAACGGAAAAAGTCCGGGTGATCGGACCTTTTTCCGTTAGTATATTGAGGGATTTACAACGGGCACGCTGGTTGGGCTGGCCAATCAGCGTGCACGTTTTTAGGGTAGGCATTGTATAATATTGTTTCTAGAAGACATGCCTGAATGCTGCAAATAGTTCAGAGATGTTATAAGGACTCACATAAGGAGTAATTGCATTTTAATTCTTTTGCATGAGAACTTTTACTGAGGGGCGTGTACTGAAGTATGCATTTTCTCAATCTCCTGATATGGTAAATGTAATGAAAAGTCTTATTTCAGTATTTGACTACTTTGAATTTGCCATATTGTCTGAACTAGTGTTTTACAAGAGTTCATGGAAAATGTATCACATGATCTTTTTATTATGCAGCATTTCCTCGATTTTATTATTACATTTTAGAAATGATTTACTGTCCTCTCTTAAAATACTGCACAGTAGATTAGTTCATTTTGTCATACGCAACAACTTGTATCTACAGAAAAAAAATCATCGGCATTGCAGTGTCAAGGGTAAAGTGGCAACAGTGATAGTGTAGATTTATTTATTAATTTTATTTTACATTTGATTACCGCGAAGGTCTGACTGGATATATGCCCATTTTCAGTGGAGGCCCGGGGAGAAAAGCTCCAAGTTAGCAGAATACAATTACATTAGGAACAATAGAAACATTTAGAAATGAGTATAATATGTAATCTTCAGTAAGGTTACAAACATAGATAAAACATTGTTGACATAATCAGATAAAGCAGCTTAAGTTTCAGACATTGATGCATGCAGTTAAGGGCTTAGTCCCTTAAAGAGTTCAAACACTTTTTAGAATCAATGATTGATTTGATTAGGCAGAGTTTCCAAGACCAGCGGGTGGTAGTTAGTCAGGGTTTGAGCATGGACATTGTCAGTGCAATCGGAAGTGTAGTTTGAGGCTTTTTTTGTACTGGGTCAAGGAGGGTTGGAGAGTAAGTTCGGCAGGAAGCAAGTTCCAAGTTTTGCCTACTGAGATGGCAAATAGAGAGTCCCCAGTCACATTTATGCTCTTAATTGTTTGCACCAGAAGTTTGTCAGCAGAGAGCAGTGACCTCAGGTTGCTGTATGGTTTAGTGATCTTGTTTAGTGCTGGTGATTTTTCTGGTTGGTATAGAACTTTGTGGGCTATTATAAGTTGGTTGTATCGGAGAAGACTAGGTCATTCAAGTCATTCTAGTTGAGTTAAGTTGATACAATGGTGGGTCCTAGAGGTCGTACCTGTAGCATATCTAGCAATATGGTTGCAATAGCTAGCAAGTTTTGTAAGGGTGGCTTTATTCAAGTTAGTGAAAAGGGTGGAGGCATAGAGGAGGGTAGATAGTAAGTGGGATTGAGCGATAGTTGTTCTTGCAAATGGAGTGAGGAAAGGTTTGATCCTGTAGAGGGAGCCCAGGTTTTTGTTGACAGATTTGATGGTTTGATTGACATGGGTATCATATTTTAGGGTATAGTCGACTGTGACCCCTAGGAGTTTTGTGTGAGTATCTGGGGATATAATTGTTCCATTGTTGGAACTTAAAGTAAAAAATGGTGAGGAGGATTTACAAGTGTGGGAAAAGATTAGCAACTTAGTTTTGTTGGGGGTAAGAGAAGCTGATGGTTTGTGAACCATTAGTCTACATCATTGAAAGTATTCTGGGTTAGGGTCATAAGCTCAGTTGAGGAGGTTGGTGCAGATTAAAGTAGAGTCGTCCACGTATTGGATGCAGGTGGCCTTGGGAGTGATGGTGGGTAGGTCACTGATAAAGACTGAAAAGAGTAGTGGTCCTAGTATGGAGCCTTGGGGGACTCCTAGAGTAATGGGTAGACGAGTGGATAGGGTATTCTGCCATGAAACTGCTTGTTGTCTATCAGACAGATAAGATTGGAACCATTTAATTGAGCTGCTGTTTAGTGACAGTTTCTTCAGGGTATGGATAAGTAGTTGGTGACTGACCATATCAAAGGCCTTAGAGAGATGTAGGAAGAGAGCTGAGGTACATTAGTTATTGTTTCAGTTGATCTTGATAGAGTTAGTGAAGGATAGGAGAGCTGAAGTGGTGCTGTGGTGTGGCCTAAAGCCATGCTGAGAGTTGGCCAGTAGTTTATTCTGGGTGAGATAGTGCATTAATTGGTTATGGACGTATTTTTCCATTATTTTGGCCAGTGATAATAGTATGGCTATTAGTCTGTAGTTTGAGAGGTCTAATGAGTTTCCTCCTTTATGGAGGGGAATAACATGGGAAACCTTCCAGAGAAAGGGGATAGTGGCTTCAGACAAGGTGTGATTTATTATAATAGAGATAGGGCATGCAATGGCATCTGCCCTTTTCTGTAGATATTCTGATGGGAGGAGATCAGCTGCTAGGGTAGTGGGTTTTAGTTTGTTAATTAGAGATCTGATGGTTGATGTAGATACAGGCTGGAAGTTAAAAGGGAGTGGGGTAGTGGTTGAGGAGGAATTCTGAAAGGAGCTGGTGGGGGTAGTTGGCTAGCTAATGATTGGATGATCTTGGTAAAGAAGTTGTTAAAGATGTTTGCAGTTTTCTCTGGAGTTTTTAGGTTACAAGCTGATGGGGTGGAAGTGGTGGTTTGGCAGGGGTGGAGCAGTTTATTTATGACCAAAGGTTTTGAGTTTTTTTCTGATGTTTTTGCTGATTGTGTTGCTAGAAATTTTTTTGGCTAACAATGTGGCTTTCTTAGTATCATTCCTTAGCTGTCGGAATTTAATATAGTCAACTGAGTCTTTGGAGGTGCGCCAATTGTCCCATGCTTTGTTTCTTGCTATGATTTTGGTTTTGGTTACTTTAGAGAGCCAGGGAGCAGTCTTAGTTTTGGCTCTGAGGGTGCAGATAGGAGCGTGGGAATCTAGGATGGTGAGGAATTTAGATTTAAAATAGGCTACAGCATCATCCAGTGGAAGATCTTTTAGGATGGCCCAATTGCATGCTTTGAGTTCATTCTGAAGGTCAGTGGAGTTAAAGTTCTTATTGTTTCTGATAGAGTAAAAGAGAACTTGGTGGTGGTTATCTACTTTATGCTTAATGATGTAAGTGAGTAGGTGGTCACTTATATAATCTGAGAGGGTTCCCGTGTTGTACAGGTCTGGGTGATTGTTGATAAGAATCCAGTCCAGGATGCTACCTTTGTAGTTGGATTTATTTATTCTGGTGGGTGAGGATATGAGTTGGGTATAGCTGTGAAGGTTTACATGGGTAGTGGGAGATTCAGAGGAGCAATTGTTCCAGTCAATATTAACATCTCCTAACACCATAGTTTCATGGGGTACATGTTAGAAAGCCATTGGAGGAAGACTTCTAGGGTATTTGCATTGTTGCCTGGGGGGATGTAAATGCAGACGATGAATATAGATTTAATTTTGTTAAGCTGTAGTTTGCTAATGAGAACTTCTGCGTTATTGAACAAAGGGGGTTTTGTGGGGCTAGTATGACATCTAGTGTGTTTTTAAACAGAACTGCTACTCCTCCACCTTTCCTAGTGTTATGGTCTAGTCTGAGTATGTTGTACCCTGGTGGGATAACTTCATCGTCTTTAGTTCTTGGTTTTAGCCAAGTTTCTGTAAGATATAGCGCATCAGGTGAATAGGCTGTTAAGAGGGCATGAAGATTATGGACCTTGTTGTTAATACTCCTGATGTTTAGGTGACAAGTCAGGAGATTGTTAGGGGACCTTGTATTTGGCCAAATGTTGAGTGGTAGTAGGCTGGAAGCTTGTGAGAAGGGTGGCTTCAGGGTTAGGGTGGATGTCTCCATCCCTTATCAGACTATGTTGTACAGTAATTATTAGTTTCAGGGCTTTACTAATTATTTTATGATAATATCTAGTTTTGGGGGAGATGGACAATGGTCTACTTAGTTGGTGGTTGTTAAAAGTGGAAAAGACAGTTTTGTAGTAAACTATGAGTTGATCTGATTTATTTAAGGTTGGAGCAGTGTTGGTTTGGGATAAGAGGTGGTGAAAGCCAAGGTAGGGCTGATTTTCATAGATGGTGAGGAGATATGGCCCGAGAAATATTGCCAAGAGGAACATAATTGGTCTCATTTTGATAGTTAATGTAGCACTTGGTTAAGGAATGTGGGTTGGGAATCCAGAGGATTAGATGGCAAAATACACATGCAATCTTTGTTTTACCTGAATGAATGCTTCTCTTAATACTGTGTGTGGCAATGTGAGGTTGTGTCAGCTATGCCAGGAGAGGTAGGACAGTGGATGTGTAACATATGCCAGCAAAACTAGCTGAAGTTTTATAAAGAATTATATGTCATTTGTATATCAAACTGATTTTACAGATGCTTGTGTTGAAAAAATGTATTTGTAAATCTGCTTGTGTTGAAACTGCACCAACAGTAGGTCTTGCTTGACAGAAAAAAGAAATACACCTGTATGCCAGACTGTATTATAACTGCTGAAATTAATATTGTAACAGAGGATACTGGAAGAGAAGAGGTTAAGATCAGCCCCAGCTAACATTTCGAATATTATCCTGAAATTAAAGTACTTAATTTAGACCATAAAGATTGTATCTCACAGATCTCAGTGCAGACAGAGACAAAACGTCTGTGCTAGAAAGCCTTCTGTATTGTCCTTGGGGGTGAACTAATTGGTACTCTGGAAGGGTGGAAATCTGAAATTGTTTTATAACTTCCAGAAGCTGCAACACATGTTAGCAATACTCTGTGTGTATGGTAGCACATATGTGTGAGATTCTTGTTCAGTTTCTAGTAAAGGGGGGAAGTATGGAAACCAGAAGTCAGATGTCCAGATGTATGTGATGTCATTCCATAATCCAGCACAAAAATTATGTTTTAAAACTAGATGAGACTGAGGTCTCAAAGCAGTCTGTCTTTCAAAGGATCGCTCAACTACTTCATCTTGCCTTGCTTCAGTAAGTAACCATGGAACAGGTAATTCTTTAGATCAGTCTGGAAAATATAGTGATATTAGTTAAGCACTGTTTTTCTGTATCTGTGTGAATCTATTCATCTGTGTTAGTTTAATATTTTCTGTGACTGAAACTCTGGTGTTTATTGTAAATTGATATTTTTTTTATTTTTTATTGTTTAATATATTTTATTGTGGCTGGTCTTTTGAGGGTGACCGTGGTGGTGCAATGGTTATTGTTGCCACATCACAGCAATAAGTTCTGTGGTTCGATTCTTGGCCGGGGTGCCTTCTGTGTGGAGTCTGCATGTCCTCCCTGCAGTCAGGTGGATTTCCTCTGGGTGCTTTGGTTTCTTCCCACATCCCAAAGACATGCTGTAGAAGGATTGGACACTCTAATCTGGTCCTAGGTGTGGATGTGTATGCACCTTCTGTGGAAGGTTGGGTGCCAGGCTAGCAATTCAACACTGTAAAACTCCACTGTCAATAGTTCTGTGGACTGTTGTTCTCCTGTGGTGACCCCTAACTGGGAAAAGCCAACAGAAGAAGATTGTGGTTGGTCTTTTAGAGAATATTTTAACCTTTTAGAGTATTTATATTTCTTTGGCGACACTGTGGCCACTCCTGAAAGCCTTACTGCAATGGTCAAACACTGCCACTTGTATTAGTATTAATTTCACTCAGTATAATTGGTAGCCTTGTAAGAGCCTCAGAGTAGCTGGCTTTGGAGTGACTGGTGGCAGTAACTACCATATAGTCTGGGCAAAGGGTAGCAGAGCAAGAAAATCTGTGCCAGCTTTTCCCAGGTGTGTGTGTGTGTGTGTGTATGTGTGTGTGTGTGTGTATGTGCATGCATGCATGTGTGTGTGTGTGTGTGTGTGTGTGTGTGTGTGTGTGTGTGTGTGTGTGTGTGTGTGTGTGTGTGTGTGTGTGTGTGTGTGTGTGTGTGTGTGTGTGTGTGTGCACATGCGCCCGTGCGCATGTACATGCAAATCAAATCTCAAAGAGTGTGTGTGTCAGCTGCTTGGAGCAGGGACAAAGAGCACAGGTTTAACAGAGAGAGTGTTGGATGACTTGGCTTGGACACTCAGCTAAGGACTCAGTTCTACAGCTGTGCCAGTGGGGAGTTTTACTGGGGGCCTTGAGAGAGAGAGAGCGAGAGAGACAGAGACAGAGAGAGAGAGAGAGATAGAGAGAGAGACAGGTAAACCCATCCCCCAGACTGAATGTGTTCCCTGTGTGCTCTTAAGGGAAATTGTGCTTGATGCAGATAGCTGCATCTGGAAATACTGTGTGGATCTATTTTTGTTTTAAGTGAATGTCCCTCACCAGTGTCAGTGGTGAGGATTCAGGCTCCTAGATTACTGATGAAACCACAAAATGTCGAGAAAAACACCTTTATAAAAACAATAGCAAAGCTTTCGGGTTACTACCCTTCTTCAATACTAATACAAATTCAACAAACCAATCAAGTTTAAATAGGAGTCAAAGCAGTCACATGACATGCAGCCCAAAAATCATATGACCAACATACAATATATAAATAAAAATCTATACATATATATATGAAAATTACATGTATAATTTTAAAATACCTAATAATATAAAACCAAAACATTTTACACATATATCTAACTGATAAATAAGCATATACACAGAAATCTAACAGCATAGCCTGGTTCGTTGTAATTTAACAAGAACCGGTTTTAGCGTAACAGTAGAGTTCAAACCTGGAGGATGGTCAGCTGCTAACCTTAGTATCCATTCATATTCTTTAATCTCCAATAGATTATTGATATCTCCACCCCTCAAAGATGTATAAAGAATATCTATAACCCTAAACTTAAATCTATGGTCAGAGCCATGTACATTAATGTGTTTATACAAGGCATTCTTATCATTTGTTCTCCTAATTTCAGATTTATGTTCAATAATACATTCTTTTAACTTTCTGGTTGTCTTCCCCACATAAAAGGAAGAACATGCAACACAAGTTGCTAGATAGATCACATTGTTACTAACACAGGTAGAACAAATGATAAGAATGCCTTGTATGGGCTTAATTTTATTTCTACGGCTAGCGACGATTTAGTTGCTGCTTTGACTGACCTTAAACAATTCGTTAGGAATGTAAACTTAAAAGTTTTATTTAGCAATTCTGCATCGGTTCAATCAAGCTGTAAAAGGCATAGTACATTTATACCTGTTAGTATTCCTGTTCTCACCGCTTACCATGATTTGTGTGAAATGGAATTGAGACGCTTCTATTCCGACTCTATAAATTTAAAACGTTATAATTTAACCTATGATGAATTTATGGCATTGAAAGCATTACAGGTTGATAGCAGTATAGTCATTAATCAGGCAGACAAAGGGGGTGTGGTGGTACTTATGGATCAAGATAAATATTTGTCATCCATGACCATCATCCTTGAGGATGGGTGTGCATTTAGACGCATCACACCTGTTGAGGCTAAAAGATGCATTAGCTCAGTGAATATGATAATTTACGATTTACAGATCAATGTTGATATTGATTTCGATTTATTTCACTTTTTTACTGTGCCTTGTCCGGTCATTCCATAATTATATGGTCTACCAAAAATACATAAGTCACTATGTGATCCACCTATGAGACCTATAGTGTCTGGTAATGGCTGGTAAACTGAGCCTATCTTGGTTTATTTACAGAAACAGTTGCAACCTTTTTTGTTACAGTGTCATAATGTCTAGAAAGATACTACAGACTTTATTATTAAATTAAAACATTGGTTTGATAGTTTGAATATCGTTTCTCTAAAGCAAGGGGATTTTCTATTTGTAACCTTGGATATTTCATCCCTGTTTACGGTTATACCGAATGATTTTGGTATTGAATCCATTAGAGAATTTTTGACCGCACAAGCTTCTGTACCAGCAAGGCACATAGAGAATATTTGTTCTCTATTGGACATAGTTTTAACTAACAACATTTTTTTGTTTGATAGGCAACTTTATTTGCAGCTTACTGGTGTAGCCATGGACACATCAATAGCTAACACCTATGCTAATTTGCTTTTACATCAGTGAGAGATGACATACATTTGTAGTAATATTAATCCTATGAATAATAATGTATGTTTTTACCAACATTTCATAGATGATTGTTTTTTGATTTGGATAGGGTCTCCTTCCCAACTAGTTGATTATCTAGATTATTTGAATAACACTACCGGTTTTTTGAAGTTTAAAATGGATTTTTCAGACAGATCTGTGACTTTTTTGGATGTTAAAATTAACTTAAAAGAAGGGTTGCTTCACACTAGTGTTCACAAGAAGGAAGTCTATGCTGGTAGATACATGCATAGTACCAGCATGCATCTCCCCATGTCTTTAAGGGAATAGTAACAGCTCAGTTTAGTAGGACTAGTAGATTGAATACTGATGAGTCATGTTTTCTCCTACAGCTTGATGAAATAATGAAAGATTTTTTGAGTAGTGGATATGATTCTAAATTACTGCTAGATTTAAAAGCTAGTACCATATCTGATAGGTGTACAAGGCTTAAGCCAATTTTTTTATCAGCGGATGAATTCACTTCAGTTTTGAATAAGAACATAACTAAGGATTCTAAAATTCGATATATTACTACTTACAATGTTAAAACGCATTTGGTCAAGCGGATTATTGAAAAAAATTGGGTTATACTGATGGCATCTGCAGAGGTCAGGGCCATCTTGGATGATAGACCCTACTTCTCCTATAGGAATATGAGAACGTTAAAAAGTAAATTATGTTATAAGGACTTTAATGGGGGCTGTAATCATCAGTCCTCCCTTAAGCATGGTACCTTCTGCTGCATGAATTGTACATGCTGCATTGACATTATAAGTACTAATAGTAACACATTCATTCATCCGATAACTGACAAAGTTTATAAGTTCAATTTACTAGCTACCTGTGTTAGTAACAATGTGATCTGTCTAGCAACTTGTGTTGCATGTTCTTCCTTTTATGTGGGGAAGACAACCAGAAAGTTAAAACAACGTATTATTGAACATAAATCTGAAATTAGGAGAACAAATGATAAGAATGCCTTGCATAAACACATTAATGTACATGGCTCTGATCATAGATTTAAGCTTAGGGTCATAGATATTCTTTTTACATCTTTGAGGGGTGGAGATATCAATAATCTATTGGAGATTAAAGAATATGAATGGATACTAAGGTTAGCAGCTGACCATCCTCCAGGTTTGAACTCTGCCATTACGCTAAAACCGGTTCTTGTTAAATTACAACGAACCAGGCTATGCTTTTAGATTTCTGTGTATATGCTTATTTATCAGTTAGATATATGTGTAAAATGTTTTGGTTTTATATTATTAGGTATTTTAAAATTATATATGTAATTTTCATAAATATATATATATATATATATGTATAGATTTTTATTTATATATTGTATGTTGGTCATATGATTTTTGGGCTGCATGTCATGTGACTGCTTTGACTCCTATTTAAACTTGATTGGTTTGTTGAATTTGTATTAGTATTGAAGAAGGGTAGTAACCCGAAAGCTTTGCTATTGTTTTTATAAAGGTGTTTTTCTCGACATTTTGTGGTTTCATTTGCTATCATCTTGCAGCACTTTGGATTTATTTATCCTTGATTACTCACCCAGAGCGGGGACGCCACATTGTGCAATATTTGTTTTAAGTTCTAGGTAACTGCCAATTATATCATTGTTGAAGTGAAACTCTTGATAACGGATTAGACATTAATGATGTAAACTAGTGCAATTTGAATATTGTGCCTTACACCTTTCTTCTCAGATATTACTTTAATTGTAATCTCTAACATTATTAAAATGAAATGTATGCACGTGCAAAGTGTGTTAAAACTGGCTTACATTGTGCACACATGTATTTTGCAGTACGTGTGTGTGAGTGTGTGCGTGTGTGTGTGTGTGTGTGTGTGTGTGTGTGTGTGTGTGTGTGTGTGTGTGTGTGTGTGTGTGTGTGTGTGTGTGTGTCTGTGAGTGTGTGTAGATATTTATTTATTTTAATTAACTTACTGCATTTCAAGTTACATATTGAAATCAATGTATAGAGGCCAGATGCTACAAGGTTCATTCATATTGTTCATATTGCAAGTACTTGAAATGTCTTTCCTGAATCATAGTAGGTCAGGGTCAAACATGTCATAAAAGACCTCTCCTAACTATAAGATGACTGAATTCAGTTAGCATGGGATTTTGAGGAGATGCTGTCATGTGAGCTGGACTTGCTGTGATGCAGTGGCCTTCTTAATGTAAATGATCCTACAGACACTGATTTCTCATTGCTGTGAGATCGAGACCACAAATGAGAAGTTCTGGTATGTGTAGATGAACCCTTATGTGACCTGCATCAATTCTGCTGTGTTTGTTTCTCCTTACTATTTCTACTACCTTCTTGAAAAGCACTTATAGTGTGATGTGGTATGCCCCCACTTGCTTGGACAGTACCCCATCTTTTCCCCCTTTCATCAGTGACTCCTGTTTGAGTCAGGTAAGTCCTTAATAGTGTATAAATATAGGAGAACATGGATGCTTGTTGTGACATCATCTGTGGATTAATGTAATCATGGCACTATCTCCACCATTTCAATGTTGTATTGGAGTTCCTCATGTACACCCTGCAGGACTCTCACCATTTCTAGTGAACTCTCTGTGCAGTGCACTGAGCATTAGCAGTGTCACTGCACATTAACTGCTGGGCAGATAATGCTTTATGGATTTCCTGGTGTATTGGTGACAAATGCCTGTGTCATATACTCCTTTGTAAAGCTGTCACTGTGGAAGATGTTACCTCCAAATTATAGGTATCATTCCAAATGATCTCCTGTGGCTCTGGAGATACTGATGTAAAGGTGCATGGGTTTTCTCTCATTACAATATGTAGTGCAATGTCACCATGTATTTAACTTTGTGATCTAATGTCACCTCCTGCAGAATTATTAACATGTTGTGGGGTGGAAGAGCATGCCATTAAACTTGGCAACTGTGTACCACTTTCCTCAAGCTGTTTCAGAAATATAACTATGTAATCATTATCACCATGGTCATTCTGATGCTGAATGCTGCTAAATTTATTAGTATAGTAAAATTGCTTATTAATACTGCTGACCCTGTAAAGAATAAATTAAATATATTATTATTTGGATACTGGCATACAAAACTGTTTGCTGTGTAAGGAGATGCAGAGAATACTTACCATACACACTGTATTTAACGTTTTTATGTGCTGAAGTGGAGGTTTCACTTGTTAACTGTAATTGTCATGTGTTACATGTAATAATTTCTCTTGAACATTAATTTCTCTATGTAAAAATATGTTATAGTGGTTAAACCAACCTTCTTGAACAGATGTCTGTTTATACTGCAGACATGTGTAACTGTCAGTGCCACAATACCTCTGGTTATTCCAGTGCCACCATCATCTGTTATAAAGTGATTCCTCCGATAAGGAGGCATCTGCTATTAAATGAGGAAGTGTTTAAGCTCCCCCACACAAGTAGTGCTAAGGGCAGTTGTGTTCTGCTTTACCTTTGCTCTAGCACCTCCTACCATATAATTGGCCCTGTTCTTGCACTGTGTTAATGTGAGGTTACCTACACTAAAAGCATTTGTATCCATATCCTCTTGGTTCCAGCCCTTTGTCTTCTCAGCTTGTTTGAATTCCCCTTTTCCAAAAAGGTGTTTGCAATATGTCTTAAAGGCAGCCATGAAGATAAATTTAGGCTCATTTATGCATTTTGTATATAACAGGTGGGTGTGTTAGGTAGTTGTGGATAAGCTGTGCACAGCATTGCTGGGCCATGCTGTCCTTGGTAACATGTGAAGAAGCATAATATAGTTTAAATGGCCATATGCATAGAAAAGGGCAAGTAAGAGTTTTAGTTGAGTTTGCATAATTGTATTGTTTAATTGTTTAAGCCATGCCCACACTACCTACTGTGGCACACCTCATCACCTCAAATCGCTCAACAGTTTATGTGATGATATTGATATCAATATCAACAAGATTTTTTTTTTATAAACTAAAGGAAAAAAAAAGATTTAGTGATGCAACACTAAAAAAGACATGTTTATTGAAATGATTAATGAATCACCTTTAGGTTTATCATTTAAATAAAGATTATAACATTACAGCTCAAAAGTAGAAACACAAATAAGCAACGTAATAACTGAATTTTATGTGCTATGGCAAGGAAATGTGAAAGTACGTCTTAAAAAATATCTGCATGAAAAAGCAGTTTGGCAAAAGCAAAACTGTCAATAAGTAGTAGTTCAAAGTCTAATGCCCCAGGTTTGATTATGCTGATGACACACCCCAAGAGGTGTGGTTCCAAGCTTGTGAACTAACAGCACTGCACTTACATTCTTCATTTTGGTATTGGCACTTTTGTAAAGATGGCAGCATCTGTGAAGGCATGAGGCAGAGCTCCAAACCAGTCTGATAAGGAGATCAAAATTATGGTCTACTTCTTAAGGAATTCATACTCAGAAAAAAACTGAATTATCAGCATGGGGTACAGAGTGGAAAAAAGTAACATCTGGCAAAAGGTGGGTGAGCACCTGTCATCACTCTGGGTCTTAGAGCCTCCACAGGTATGATGAACTACAGAGGCATAGGCCTGACTAGCTCACTGAGTGGGTAGGACAGGAGATGGTGAGAAGGCCAGATTTCTATAGTGAGTAATGTTACTTTTTTTAATCTCATCAAAATATGTTTTGCATTTATTTATTATTTATTTATTTGACTTTCGTTTACCAGGATAATCTGACTAGGTACAGGACCATTTTCAGTGGAGGTCTGGGGGGAAAGCCCCAAAAGATACAAGTAACAAAAAAGACATAGTATGCAAGAATACATTTATTTGTAAGTGCAAATATGCATCTATATGTAATCCAAAGACATGAGTTGGCATAAATATATCTGTAAATAGTAATACATTTGTATACAAATATGACATGTTTATGTGCTGACATGGTTTCATGTATAAATAGAAATGTATATGTATGAATAGATATATATATATATATATATATATATATATATATATATATATATATATATATATATATATATATATATATATATATATATATATATATATATATATATATAAGCTTCAATTTTACATATTTGAAAGTGGAAATTTGTAGGTGTACACATATTTATAAATATATGTGTGTGCGTGTGTGTGTGTGTGTGTGTGTGTGTGTGTGTGTGTGTGTGTGTGAGAGAGACATAACTCTCAACCATACTGAATTCCTCAGGATTTACCAGTTTTGAAGGCAAAATAATGGAGTGCCATGAATTCCCGAGTGGCCCCTTCAAATCAGGATTTATTTTTTTATTTTTAGTTACCAACCAAACATGACATTCCATCAATGCAATGATGTCATGTCACAAAGAGGACTAGGAGGAGTACTGGAACATGGAGGGGATCCATAGATCCTTATGGAGAGTAATAACCTGTGGATCGAAGTATGAGATGTCTTTCGGATATATCATACACATTCCTTTTTTTGGTCATATTTTTGTCTTTAACAGGCTTTGTTTTTGGAGGTATAGTACACTGCAGGTCACCAACTTCAAAACATTTTCTTCCATTATCTGCTGTGGCTGAGTAGAAGGAAAACCACCTTCATTTCTTTTGTAAACTTTCATGTACATAACTTGGAAAGCTTAGAAGGAGCTCAGAGTTGTAAGATTGTGAGATTGTCTTTATTTTGCTTTTTTGCCATTTTACATGAACTTTGAGGTCTGTAGTGATGAGAGTTGACTGAATGAGTTTGCATTGATGTGAGTTTTACTGCAGGATAAAATGTGCATTACTGTAATTTCTGGAATAATTAAATACTGTAATCTCTTTTTTGTCAGTTGCAAAGTTTGCTCCATCTCTGCAAATAGTGGATTGCTGGGATGCATATGTGAGGTGAAAAGGCATAACAAGACATAACAGGTTTGCACTTCACCTTTGAAACTTCTTTCCATTAGTTTGTATGAAAACATACCGCATGCATTACATGTATTGTACCAGAAATCTTTATTGCGTAGCTATGATGATAAAGCTGAATATCACTTTAATATACTTTTATTCAGTGTTCTTAGGCACTGAATGGATAAATGACTAATACATGAATGCATTTTGGGAAGAAATAGAAGCTGGAGCACTCGACTGGTAGTGCAGCACAACTTACGCAGGGCAGAGTGACTTATTGAGTGGTATGGCGACACACCACAAACCCACCCACCTGTGTCTGCTCTCCACAGGTTACAGCCAGAATGAGGAAATTTACTTTCTCCTCAACATCAAAGTAAGTAAAAAAGACCAGCCATGAGGCTAATTATTCAGGCAGTCCCTGTTGTCACTGTGCATAAACTCCAGAAAGGTGGTACTCGGAACAATCTGCAATGCTTACTACTAATAATAGCAATAACAATAATAAAAATAACAATGGTGAATGAAGATTATGATAAATAATTTATACATGGTTTTCCAAGTGCGCCCGATAAACAGAAACAACATACCCTCCATACTTCAAGCTAAAGAGTAAACATTAACAATAGCAAAAGAGGCTGTGTTAGTTCAAGAAATTGAAAACTGAAAGTGTCAGGTGTATTTACACTGGTAAGGTGGCGCGATACTACATGGCTTTGTATATCCTGGGAATTCTCCAGGTTTGTGAGTGCTTCAGAAAGCACTGGCATTAGCTGACATAAACAAGTAAAGCTGTGTAATGTGTGTCTGTAGGCGAGACTGGAGAGTACTAACTGACAATCCAGATGGAGTATCAGTTTTAGTTTTCTCTCATAGACTGTTTTGTTCTTCAAATGTTGCTCTTCGAATTCTAACTGTATACTTTGTCAAGACTTAAACTTCAGTAATTTTTGTTTTATTTTGCCTGTTTTATATCCCTGGTAAAAGTCCAGCAGTCAAGGCTGAACAAAACCCCTGAACCTAAGTGCCCTTTCTTACCTCCACTAACCAGAACTCAAAGTCATGTATTTTTTTATATCTGCACTTCTGTCTGATAAGTGTGTTTGGCTGATAACTGGAAGAAACATTTTCTAGCTATATAGCATTTGTTGAAATCTGAACAGGAAACTAGGGCAAATTTATTGGACACTAAGGAGGGAGAAAAGGACCTGTACCGATTGGCTAGACAGAGGGACCGAGCTAATAAAGATGTGCAGCAGGTAAGGGTGTTAAAGGATAAAGAGGGAAATGTACTCACAAGCGAGGAGAGTGTGTTGAGCAGATGGAAAGTGTACTTTGAGGGGCTGATGAATGAAGAGAATGAGAGGGAGAGAAGGATGGATGATGTGCGGATAGTGAATCATGAAGTGCAATGGATTAGCAAGGAGGAGGTAAGGATAGCTATGAAGAGGATGAAGAACGGAAAGGCTGTTGGTCCAGATGACATACCTGTGGAAGCATGGAGGTGTTTAGGTGAAATGGCAGTGGAGTTTTTAACTAGATTGTTTAATGAAATCTTGGAAAGTGAGAAGATGCCTGAGGAATGGAGAAAAAGTGTTTTGGTACCGATTTTTTAAGAATAAGGGTGATGTGCAGAGCTGTAGTAACTACAGCGGGATTAAATTGATCAGTCACAGCATGAAGTTATGGGAAAGAGTAGTGGAAGCTAGGTTAAGAAGGGAGGTGAGGATTAATGATCAGCAGTATGGTTTCATGCCAGGAAAGAGCACTACAGATGCGATGTTTTCTTTGAGAGTGTTGATGGAGAAGTACAGAGACTGTCAGAAGGAGTTGCATTGTGCCTTTGTGGATTTAGAGAAAGCATATGACAGGGTGCCTAGAGAGGAGCTGTGGTATTGTATGAGGAAGTCGGGAGTGTCAGAGAAGTATGTAACAGTGGTACAGGATATGTACGAGTGTAGTGTGACAGTGGTGAGGTCTGCGGTGGGAGTGACGGATGCGTTTAAGGTGGAGGTGGGATTACATCAAGGTTCAGCTCTGAGCCCTTTCTTATTTGTAATGGTGATGGACAGGTTGACAGACGAGATCAGACAGGAGTCTCCGTGGACTATGATGTTTGCAGATGACATTGTGATCTGTAGTGAGAGTAGGGAACAGGTGGAAGAGACCCTGGAGAGGTGGAGATATGCTCTAGAGAGAAGAGGAATGAAGGTCAGCAGGACTAAGACAGAATATATGTGTGTGAATGAGAGGGAGTATAGAGGAATGGTGAGGATGCAGGAAGTAGAGGTGGCAAAGGTGGATGAGTTTAAATACTTGGGATCAACAGTTCAGAGTAATGGTGAGTGTGGAAGAGAGGTGAAGAAGAGAGTACAGGCAGGATGGAGTGGGTGGAGAAGAGTGTCAGGAGTGATTTGTGACAGACGAGTACCAGTAAGAGTGAAAGGGAAGGTCTACAAGAGGGTAGTTAGACCAGCTGTGTTATATGGGTTGGAGACAGTGGCATTGACAAAAAGGCAAGAGTCAGAGCTTAATGTGGTAGAGTTGAAGATGTTAAGATTTGCACTGGGTGTGACGAGGATGGACAGGATTAGGAATAAGTATATTAGAGGGTCAGCCCACGTTGGAAGGTTTGGAGACAAAGCCAGAGAGGCAAGATTACGTTGCTTTGGACATGTGCTGAGGAGGGATGCAGAGCATATTGGGTAAAAGATGCTAAGGATGAAGCTGCCAGGTAACAGGAAAAGAGGAAGGCCTAAGATAAGGTTTAAGGATGTAGTGAGAGAGGACATGCAGGTGGTTGGTGTGACAGAGCAAGATGCTGAGGACAGGAAGAAATGGAAACATTTAAACTGCTGTTGCGACCCATGACGGGAGCAGCCGAAAGAAGAAGAAGACTAGGGCAAATTTTAATATTTCTATTTTTACAGATATTCATGATCCTAATTTTGAAATAGCCCAAGTAAGTTATATAGTTACCACAGCAAAAAATTTTTAAATAATATTCTAAAAAAATCTTTTAAAGATTTAAAATCCTTTTTTTATTTTGCT
>NC_056733.1:730066444-730269123 GCF_019279795.1 Protopterus annectens
CTATAATCTGTTCAATTCGATCAAAACCTTTCGTTGTCTGGATTCGTACCCTCTCGCCTTCCCTTAACAAACAAAGTAATCTGCTCAATCTGTCATAACTAGATTTCTGGATATTATGCTTCTTAAATAATTGAGCCTTGATGGTTTTATTGTTCTTAGGTTTAAGCTTCAATAAATTGGAAGTAATGGGTAGCATAGTTCTAGTTTGCCTGGAAAGAAGTCTTTGAGCAGGTTAGCCAAGAATATTGTCACAGGGTATGTGTCTTAGATTAAGCAAATTCAAGAACACATCAGTATTGTCATGCGTTGACCTATCAGGTAATTGCTTTACACTCTGCACTGCACGTTCAGCTAGACCATTTCACTGAGGATATTCAGGACTACTAGTAACAAGTGCAAAGTCCCATTCTTTTGCAAATTTCTGAAACAACTGTCTAGTTAATCGAGTACCATTGTCAGAAAGAACTTTGTGTGGACTACCATGAACTGAGAAATGATGTTAAGCAGTAGATCAATCTCAACCTATTTCTAATATGAGCCTACCAAAATCAAGCAGTGTTGATTGTTCCAGTCAAGGATATAATTTTCTACTGTTGACCAAGGTAGTTCAGGAAGTGGACTTAGCTGAAGTGGTTCTCTTTGCAATGCGGTCTAGTACTATTGCATACTGAACAAGAAGAAAGTACTCTATCAATGTCTTTTGGTAATGAAGGCCAAAATACTAATTCTTTCGCTCTTCTCTTAATGGATGTGGATCCCGGGTGACCATGATGCAAAATATGGATATATTCTTGTTGTAAGGATGGAACCACAATTTTAGGACCTTTAAAAATGATGCCATCTTCCACCAACAGTTCATCTCTGTAAGGAAAATAGGTTTCACTTCAGGTGGTACACTAGCTTGTTTGGCAGCCATCCACTATTAATGTAGTGAGTGAGTTTTTGTAAAATTGGATCAGTCTGAGTGTGATCTTTTAACTCATCAAGTCTAGTGGAAAAATTATGCACTGACATCACATCAAAGTCAAAATTCTCTGCACCATATTTCTGGACAATCTGGATAAGGTATCATCCAGATAAAGCAACTTGCCTATTGTATAGACCGTCTTGAAATTGTACTTTAGCAATTTGAGCATCATTCTTTGTAATCTCACTGGAGCAGAATGCATAGGCTTCTTTAGAATAGTAACTAGAGGTTGGTGGTCAGTTTTAATCTGAATAGCTCAACCATAAATATAATCATGAAGCTTGGAACATGCAAATACTATTGCCAAAAGCTCCTTCTCAGTTTGAGCATACTGCATCTTAGTTTGGATAAGTGTTCTAGATGCATAGGCTACAGGTCTGCCCTCTTGAGGTATAGCTGCTCCAAGACCAAATTTTGAAGCATCATAGGAAAGAGTAACTGGTTTGTTCACATCATAGTATCTTAATGTAGGTGTGGTGGCAATTTTCTGCTTAAGGTTTTCAAATGCCTTCTGGTGCTGTTCCATCCATGACCATGACACATTTTTGCAAGTTAGCTCTCTTAAAGGTGCTGTCAACTCACTGACGTCTGGTATAAATTTGCCTAAATAGTTGACCATGCCTAGGAAACGCTGTAGAGCTTGTACAATATTTGGTACTGACATCTCAAGAATAGCTGCTTGATGGGTCAGGGCTGGTCTCAAGCCTGTACTCGTAAACAACTGACCTACATATGTAACTACATATGTAACTTCTGGAAGTCTGCATTTACACTTCAGAGGATTGAGCTTCAAGTTTACTTCACTTGCTCTGTCTAGAAATTTCTTGAGGTTTCTGTCATGCCCTGCTTCACCATTGCCTCCAACCAATAAATCATATGCTATTATAGCACAAGGATAACCAGAATAAATTTGCTCCACTGCACACTGAAAGACTTCACTTGCAGAATTTATTCCAAATGGCATCCTGAGGAATCTGATTCTGCCAAATGGAGTACCAAAAGTAGTTAGAAATAAGGTTTTCTGATCAAGCATCACTTGCCAAAATGAACTCTTTGCATCTAAGACAGAGAAAACAGTGGTATTTGATATTAAGGCTGCAACTTCTTTGACTGTGTGCATTGGATAATATGGTCTCTTTAGTGCTTTGTTCAGATCTCTTGGGTCAATGCATATTCTGATTTCATCTGAGCCTTTTTTGTGAGCTGCTACCATGGACAATACCCATTCAGTTGGTTCTGTGACTGGACAAATCACACCAGCTGCACCATTTTATCCAACTGAGCCTTAACTTTATCCTGAATAACTATCTGAACTCTTCTTGCTGGTCTGACTACTGGAGTGACCTCGATGTCTAACTTCATGGAATACACAACTGGAAGTCTGTCTAACTTGTCATCAAAAACAGCAGCATACTCTGAGAAAATGGCTTCGGAAAAATTAAAACTCGGAAATGCACTTACATGATGAACAACTTTTTTAGCAAAAGAAAGCAGATTCATTCTTCAACTATCTTTGAGACCCAATAAAGATTGCACTGGTCTTCGACCTACATAAAATAACAAGTTATAACAGTTCTCGGCCAAATAACATGAAAGCATCACTGAACATTTGGTTCGAATTTCTTCACCTCTATAAGCAACACGTCTCGCACTCATACCTCTCAACCTGTTAGAGCAAAAAATCTGGACAAATCCATAAATAAAAGTGGGACAAAGGCCCAAGAATAGGGGCAATTTTTAAATATTGCTCTTACAAACCTAGAAAGTTGATAGATTAACAGGTTTTGATTTAACATGAATGTTCTGAAGGATATGAAGTCTGAAACTGAAATGCCTGTCATTTTTTAACTTCAATCTTTAATGATTTATCACAAATTTTTCAGAAAACACTATTTTATGAAAAACAGACAAAAAAATATGAGGCCAAAATCTGGACATTCTGAAAAAATCTGTACAGTTGAGAGGTATGCTCTCACTACTGCCCACATTGAGTTGTTTGTTAGTTTTGACTTTTGGTTTAAAGTCACGGAGAGCACACCAAAGTACCTTCCACACATTTAGGCCAGCTACTTCACAAGCAGATGGAGGTGTCTCTGTTTACATCAAAAATAAATATACTTCAAGGCTGGTCAAACAGAACAATGCACTTGAACTGTTCCATGTTCAAACCACCATAAGTAAAATCCAATACCACTTCCTTGCAAGCTACAGGTCCCCCTCTATGACCCACAAAACCCATAGCATATATTTAAACGTATTAGAAACACAAACCATCCAACCTAGTACCATATTCATGGGTGACTTTAATTATCCCACTATTAGCTGGGAATCCTATATGACACAATAAACACAGGCACAGAGATTCCTGGAAGTTGTAAACATAAACTCCCTGGACCAGATAGTCAATACACCAACCAGGGGTGCAACCATACCGGATCTGGTCCTCACTAATATGGGTGACTGCTGCACACTCCCTACTGTAATGCCTTTCCTGGTAAGGTCAGACCACAAAATGGTTTCCTTTGAAGTAAAACTAAAACCTGGACCCCCAGCTAAACCTGGAATATTCAGGAACTACTCTAAGGCTAACCTCCTGTTATTAAGTGAAAACCTGGAAAATTTTCAAGCCCCTATAAATCCTGAGAACATTGCTGCCTCTGCAGAACTGTTCACAGAAACCCTGTACAAGCATGTTAATAGCTGCATAGAGGCAGCTGTTACCCACTAGGAAGAAGTACAGAACTAACTCATAAAAAACAACCCACCGCAAAATCAATAGGTTGTATAACAGGAGGAAGAAAATCATGGCAAAAATTAGGAGGTGCAGCACCCAGCAGGATAAAAGCACTCTCATCAAACTAAACAAACAACTCAGTGAACAAATAAAGTCTACCAAAGCCAAATGTGAGGTAAGTTTGGCCTCCCAGGCCAAGGGCAACCACAAAGCTTTCTTTAGCTATGTCCACAACCTCAAAGGCAATGCAAAATTGTGTACAGAGCTCATTGTAAATGTAGCCTTATACTGAGCCAGAAGATATAACAAACCTTCTGGCTGATAAATTCAGAAACAACTTTTCTCCTCTCTCCCCCTGAACTTTTCCTCAGGAAATATCACCAAATATAACTCCCCCCTACTATGACTAGGTAACAGGTCCTTAATGCTTTCTCTAAGACCAAAAACAATGCATCAATGGGCCCAGACAATATCTCAGGATGCCTTCTAAATAGCATAAAATATGACCTATCAGGGCCTCTGGAATTACTGTTTAACTGTAGCCTCCAAACAGGCTTTGTGCCTCATGAATGGAGAAAGGCAACAGTCATCCCTCTGCATAAAGGTGGGCCATCTACAGATCCTGGAAACTACAGACCCATAACTCTCACTAGTCTTATATGTAAAGTCATGGAAAGAATTATCATGGAGATGATCAGTAGCGATATAGTAAACCTCCAGATACTGGACCCAGTCCAGTATGGTTTTGTCAAGGGCGGATAATGTCTATTCAACCTGGTGGACTTCTTTGAGAAGGTCACCAAAGCAATGAATGAGGGCATAATTGTTCACACTGCCTACTTTGACCTGGCCAAGGCATTTGACACAATACCCTACTCGGGGATTGTTGACAAACTCAAGAGGTTATGTTCAAATCTGTATGTCACCCAGTGGATAGCCAACTGGCTCACAGACAGGACCCAGGAAGTTAGAATTGGGGATTCCACCTGTTCATTGTGCCATTAGGAGAGTGAACGCTAAAGGTATCAGCCCCATACAAATTATGTTTGTGTCCATGGTTATGGCCGCAGACGCTGTGAGGTTGATTAAAAAGTCACCAGACCTGCAGAGGTCATGAAACTGCCCACAGATATGCAGATTGCTTTGCAGCTTTTAACATGTAATTATGAGATGGCACAAGCCTCATTGTATAGTCTAAGACTGGATGTCTTGCACGTAATGTGTTTCATTGACATAATTCTCATACTAAGCATCCCACAATTTTATGATAAAACCAAATCTAAATATTCTGGTGCTCATCTTCATACCATTCAAGTATCCACAATTTTGGCTGATATTTTTGCCATGTCCCCTTTAAAATCTTTGATTTTCTGGTAAATTATTGAGTATTACAGTCAATCAGTGATGCCAGACATTAGAGGTTCATACTTCTTATTGTTCCAAAGATGCATTTTGGTCCACCTGGTATGTGGCCCAGACAGAGAAGACTGTGTTGTGATAAACAAAATCTGCATCTGTGGATCATTTCTAGAACATAGCAGAAGGGGTGAGGTGAAGAAGGCACATGACGCAATAGGTAGTACACCCATCTTTGGTGCCAAGGCTGTGGTTTCTATTCCCACACCAGGTAGATTGATTACTGTCACTGCAGTACAGCATAAGAGGGTGCTGCACTCTTGATTGTCATCCTTTGAACAAGACATTAAATCAAGGCTCCATCTGCATGAAACAGTGATAATTAGGGTAGATGTAAAAGATACCACAGCATCTATCAAAAAGAGTGGGGGGAGTTCCCTAATGCCCTGGACAAATTTCCCCTAGAACAATAAATACCATCTGGGTTCTCCATCCCTGAAAAGAGGTTACTAGCCTTGTGAGATAAATCAGGTCGACAAATGATGAATGAATAAATAAAACATAAACACAAAATAGTCAATCCTGTCTGGGATGAGTATATGCTTTCCTGGGAACATGTATGTGTAGGTTGCTGATGCATGTCAGAACATGGTCCTTTTCCATTCTGCCCTAATGGACCACTCTGGGGAACTGTTCTGTGACACTGAGTATGATAAACATGGTGGCACAGCTGCCACATGGGTATGTGACCAGTGCAGAAGAGGGCTATGCATATTGGGTGACCATTCATGAACTATAGTGGTATGTCCACATTTACAGGTATTTTCATGGTGTTTAAAGATAGTTAGCACCTCAAACAGTTCTCTCAGTAAAGACCAATGTGCTGCTGCAGGCTGTCTGTGACTGGACACAGACAGGAGCGACTGGGCTTCTGTGAACATTTGTGATGTGATCTGGTGGAGAAATTTAATCCAGATGCTGTCCACAACAGGACAGCCCATCAGCTACATCACAGGGCCACAGATATGCTCAAGCATGCTGACCACCCACCAAACTGCACAGGAGAGGATAGCCATAGGTGCAGGATCACAGTTGCAGACCCCCCTTGTTGCCCTGGAGTAGTTCCTGTTGTCCTGTCTGAGAAGATTGAAGGACACTGGTGTCTGGCTTAGGCCTGGATATGGGAGCTGAACTGGATGTATCTTTCCCAGAATCTGTTCTTTACTTATGGCAGTAACACATTTTAGTGGCATGTCTGTGCCATGAGCTTAGAGATACTCAGCACTGCCATGGGTCATCTACAGACACTTATGGGATGAAAAAAAAAAGAAATAAAAATGATGACCAACAAGGCTACAATGGTTGTGGACATACACCTTTATTTAAAACAAGAATCCTTGTTTTAAATAAAGGTGTATGTCCACAGCCATGGTAGCCTTGCTGGTCATTATTTTTATTCTGCTTTGATTTATTTCTAACATTGGCTTTTGTTTGTGTTTGGGCTATTTTGCTTGTTTTCTCACTTATGGGATGATGGGATAAAAACATACCATGCATGGTACAGTTGTTTACATTCTTTGCATATCTGTTATCTGTATCAATGATGCATCACAAGGAAGTGTGAATGCCATATATAGGGAGTGTTACACATGGCGATTTACATGCCAGCTTCCAAAGGTTCTACAGTTATGGAGTCCTCTGCCGTGGAATAAAGATTGCCTGATTGTCAGTGCTTGATCAAACAGTGCTGATGATGGTGGCATTACAGTACCACACTTTGAGGATACACTACCACTGTCAGTTATGGTGACTGCTGAATGCACAGTATCACCTATGTCCAATGGCGCAGCTCTGTTGCCTGCAGGATCCACTCCCATACCTCTGCAGACTGTTGAAGGACAGCTGGTGCCCAGCATCCATTCTCAGGGGTCACACTTGTCCCCTGTCTCTGTACTTGAAGTGAGTACTGGAACTTCCAAAGAGTGCAAGGAGAAGTGTCTGGAGCTGTTAGCCAGTGGCCATCACCCTTGTGGCTTCTAATCCTTGCAGGAAATGGGTGGCACAGTGGACATTACTCAATTCATGGTCATGCAGCTGCTATCCAGGCATAGACAGATGCCACTATTGCCATGATAAAGGTGTTAGGTGTACTGCACAACCTGCAGAATGACCTGCATAAAGGTACTGCTCAATGACTAGCATGTTTGACAGGTACAAAGTATCCTCATTCCCTTCCTACAGAGTCGGTCTCTATGTGGCTAGGCTAACTCTATTTCTCTAGATTTTAGTGATCTGCCTCTACTGTGGCATATTTTCCAGGCCTCATACTATTTCCTCCAACACACCACCCATTAGTGGTGAGTTTTATGTGGCACAGCTTGGCTGCCACACAAATGTGAACCACTTGGTGCTGAGGAACATGGTAGGGCCAGACTATCATGGTCTTGTAGTTTGCCTTTTTTCTTGCCAGCAAGCATTGGTGGTAGTGCCATTCTACAGAGGGGATACATCTGAGGCCTGGGAAGTTCACAGTCTGCATCATTTCCATCAGAGTTCCCACAACAACTGTCACGCATGCATATACACAGAGTGCAACTGCATCCACAAGAACTCTGTTCCTTTTGCAGTGTACCAGTTTCCCCAGTCTCATGTCCATGTCACACATTCCTACATCCTTAGTTTCCCCAACCCACCATTGTGCTTGTTACTGATTCCTGTCATTGTGTCACTCACCTCTACATATGACAACTGTGCTCTGACATCATTACTGTGTTATATGAGCAGGTGATGTCTGAAGCAGAGCATGGCAAGTCAATATATCATACAGCATTACCTGGATGTAGTATCACATGCACCAATTTTAATACTTGCTTTGTCTTATGTGGCCCTCCATTGTGGATGGGATGCCATCCTTTTTGCCAGTGTCACAGCATATTGCAACAATCTCAACATCACACAGTCTTCCAATGCAGCCATTTCTTTGACGGATCCTTAATTGGCACTTCCTCTGCTGTTAACTTTGATGCCACTGGTCCTCTGATGACAACCCCTTGCTCTAGCTGTCTGCATACTGCCATGTTGTGCAGACCTGCAAGGATAGTGAATATCTTGCTGCAGGTCTCTAGCACTTACTACAGCACACCACCACAGGAATATAAGTAGCAGAAATGGGCCTTCATCGATTCAGTCACCACTCAATGATGTTGTGGGTCTGCAACAGAGGGCAGAGATGTATTGCATCTCAGCCATGCTCTGGGTATTGCATTTCAGTGTCATGAGTCATGGCTCCATAGTATATCTAGTATCATGAATAAGATGTCAATGTCAAATGTCTCTCTCACACATCACGGGCATCATTTGGACATGCTTCAGATGTGGAAATCATGGAAATGGCTTAAATGGCACAAAGCAATACCGCGTTTGTTGTATACCACCTAGCAGTTGATGGAGTGGAAACCCTTCCAGTTGATATACTGTCATCCTTGTGGACTAGAACCAGGCAGATACTATCAGTGGCTCCCTAGAACCTCAGGGAAATGGACTATTTTTTAGAATGCTTACATAAAATTTCTTCTGTCCTCTGTAGGTCTTGGGAACCATGTGTTCTCCTCCACATGCTATAGAATCAAGGAACTGGTGTAGTATTTGTAAGGCTGATGCCATGATTCCTGTGTCCCCTTATGGTCACTGGAATGTCCTTGTAACAAGGATTGTCAGTGTTTCACCTTAGTGCCTAAAGGAAGCAGTATTCCTCATATCCCATGGAATTCCATATGAGGAGACCACATGTCTAGCAGCTCCTGTATGGTGTGTCGGTCCAGAAGGTAACATCCTACTGTGTCCCTGCCATGCTGGTGTTAAAGCATTTGGAAATGCGAAAGGCAATGGCATCTCCTATGGACACTGGTTTTAAAGTGGCTTCTCACATAAACTGTTCAGCAAATATGGCTGCCACTCCTAACATCTTAGCACAGTCTCTATCTCTGTCCATTGAAAAATTATAAAGTAAAAAGTGGTTGAAAGCCACAGCTGTTCATCAAATGTTTCTATGTTTCTGAATCACTCTATTATGTTGTTTGCCCTTATTTGATGTCACAACTGGGCTCACTCTCATAATGTTGCATTTTCTGTAACATTATATTGTCATTATCATATGAGCTGACTAAAAATTCACCTGGTTGCACAACTGCACTACCAGGGTCTGAATCGACTTCACTTTGCAAGCCAACATTCACCATGCTGTTTAGCATTAGGCAATGTGCTTTTCACTTTTGAATCATGGCCAAATTGTGCACACATTAGCTTGTCTTAATTTAATCCTTGATTTATCCATACCATTGGTCATAGCCATCCATTTCATTCCACATCCAAATCCACATGTGTCAGTGTGCAGCTACCTCTAGCTGTTTCTACATGCTACACACAGATCTCAGGTCAATGCCCATCTGCATTTTAGAAGCATTTATAATTAACAATAGTTTAAATAGACATTGTCATTAACATGCATTTTATGGTGTAACCCCAGATGGATAGTAGTGGAACCCTATTGATTTGTGGAATACCAGCTGAAAATCATTGATCCAGAATGGATTTCTAAAAGGCATATGTGAAGAAGCTGTGGCAACACTGCCATTAAATGTGACATAGATGCTTTTATCCAGTCTGCTTCAATGATTAAGTCATAAAATACAACCTTAGCACCAAAAGCATAGAGGGAATATGTACTGCTGTTTTGGGTATGGCTCTTCAATCTCCTCACCCAAATTAGACTGTCCACTGTTCACTTACAGAGCCACACCACTCTCTCTGTGAACCAATGTCTTCCAACACCCCTGTACACATGCTAACTACCTTTCACACAAAGTATTATTTTCATGGTCATGTGCGCGTGCGCACACACACACACACACACACACACACACACACACACACACACACACACACACACACACATAAATACATGAACACACACATGCACACATGCACAAACCTGGACCCACACATACACAAACACACCCAAACAGACACACACACACACACACACACACACACACACACACACACACACACACACACACACACACACACACACACATACACATAAATACATGAACACACACATGCACACATGCACAAACCTGGACCCACACATACACAAACACACCCAAACAGACACACACACACACACACACACACACACACACACACACACACACACACACACACACACACACACACACACACACACACACACACACACAGTTTCCAGGGATGTTATGCAGTAGTTTACAATTTTCCACAGGTTTCTTCCTAGTACAGGTAGTACTGATACCACTCTGAAGGAAGACAGGAGCTTCTACTTACCCATCTGCTGTTACCCTTCCAATTAAAATCACTTTCACTGCTAGTCAGATAAAACAGTTTTCAAAGGCATATGCCCTACAGTTTGTAGTTTTCAGCATAAATGGTTACCCTCTTCTCAGCTAAGCAATAATGCATAAATATGCTTGCAATAAATAAAAGCCAGATGTTGCTTAAATAATAAAGAAAACAGTGCAAATATAGAATCAATTATATGTAGGTTGGCATACAGTGAAAATGAATTCTTCTTCCTTTTTCTCACAGTTCTGTAACAACTGTCCTTTGCTAGTTTTAGTGTTTTGTGACTTAATTGTTGCTACATATGTTTGTTTGTCTTTTCGACTTTTTCCTGATTAGGGGTCGCCACAGTGGAACTCCGGTCCACTAATGGTTGGCAGTTGATTTTTTATGGTGCCGAGTTGCCAGCCCGATGCCCAACCTTCAGCGAAGGCACACCCATTCACGCATGTGTTTCGGAGGCCACTCGACCACGGGGAGGACATGCAGACTCCACTCAGAAGGCACTCCAGCCGAGAATTGAACAGGAGAACCTCTTGCTGTGAGGTAATGTCATAAACCGGCTAACCCCACACACAATACCACAATTAACAGAGATTGTCACAACACTTTTACATGTATTTCTTCTCAACTTGATTCCTAGTTGGGTCTTGAAATGGTCCAGTGGACATTACATTCTAATGCTGTTTTTTTTTCTTGCTTGTTATATTAAAAGATTATTCCATCATGTCTCAAGAAAATCACAACACTCTGTCCTTTGTCATCTGGGCAAACAAAAGTGTATCCCTTTTGTCAGGAGAAGATACTTCACAGATAAACATTCTAGAAACAGAAAAAGACACAGAAAAATAAAGTTTTACATTCTGCCTTATTCAGTCTGGTATAAACACATTTTTGTAGCTATTTACTTTACCCTGGCATTATCCTTGCCGGGGGTAATATTAATGGTAATACCATTCACTTTAATTTGACATTAGCCCTGGCTTCACAACATGTTTACCACTTAACATAAAAAGTCCCTGTATTTGGGCATTACCTTGTAAAACTATTCACCAATTAGGCTAAAGGCTATTTTCAAGTGGTGCAGAACACTTCAGCACATCTGTTAATGGGAAAAAATACAATATTACTTTATTTCACTGTGCAATTTATGTTGGTTACAAATGGCCTTGCGGTAGGAATATAAGATTCTTATTTTGACCTACATGACTTTAATCCTTCCTATGTTAAAAAGTTCTTAGCACCCATTTGCTGACTACATCTCAGGGGACTTGGGGGCAGACTCCTTCTCTTACTGTCCTCATTACCTTCTTACTTGCTAAAATCTGAACAATCAGTGGTACAAATCTGGAAGTCACTTAAGGCCTATTATTTTCAATGGACATATAGTCTTCACACCCCCTTTTGATATATTGTCTTATAAGCAGTACTATGTATTATCATAGTTTTTTTTTGGTAGTGAGTTACTTTTGTTAGTTTTATGTTATGGTTATATTTATCGACAATGAGTTTGCTAAATATATATTTGATATTGTGTATAAATGCCTTGGTTTTATTTAACAAGTGCAGGAGTAGGCTTGGAACAATAATATAATATACATTCACAACATACAAAGCCATTCAGTACAGAATAGCATGGTATACAGATATTTAGTGCATAGTAAGGTGATATACTATCATTACTGCATAGGTAGTCAGTATATACAGACATAAAGTAACTCATGTAGCTGTTTAGTGCATAAAGTAATATGCTGTCGGTCTCTATTCAAAGTCCGTTCACTCACTACACTCTTCTCCATGAACAGCTTTCAAATGTGCTCAGTGCCACGTTTAACACCAAGTGATCAAATCATCCACTCTGTTTTCTTTATCTAAAAATTCAATTCTGATTTAAATAATTTGCAGTGAAAGGGGAATAAAAGTTTATTTGTGATATTCCACACAAGGTGTATTCCAGAAGGTGGGGCACATATACAACAAAAGAACAACATTAAATGATTCTTCAAGTAACTGAAAACATTTGCATCCTGTTTTCTAATATCACTGGGGAGGGGTTTGGGAAGCAAATGAACAGACAGCACATTTGCATTGAGTTAGTGATGAGTGTCTGAAAAGGATTTTAAGAAAATGGTTAAGTATTAATAGCAGCTTGTTTCTAGACTTGTAGCTTTCTCTCCACAAACATTAGACAATGTTGTCTACACCTTTACTCGTACTTCTAACTTGCTGGCAATGTAAGGTTTTCAAATTTCTCTGATTTTTATTTGCTTAATCTTTAGTTGCTTGACAGTTTGCAGTTTTCTTTTTCTTAAACAGTAACACTGAATCTTTTAAGCAACGACTAATAAATAATTTTATAATAAAATCGCACATTAATCCACATCTGCTAACATAGTTTTTGCTGTATAATTTCTCAGGGTCCTTGGGTCAGGCTAGTCTGACTCAGCCTTCCTCCATGTCGGTGTCACTGGGACAGACTGCAGAACTTTCCTGCACTGGCACCATGTCTAGCAGCTACTACTTGTGCTGGTACCAGCAGCGACCTGGGGCTGCTCCAAGACTGCTTACAAGAGACAGCAACAGGGAATCTGGAGTCCCAGATCGGTTCAATGCAGCAGTTGACTGGACGGCCCAAACTGCAAAGTTAACCATTAATGGGGTACAGGCTGAGGATGAAGCAGATTATTACTGTGGTATCTGGGATGGTAGCACAAGCTCATACACAGTAATGTAGTTACAGGGGGAAATAAGACAAAAACCTTTTTGCATCACTAAGCCTCTGCATGGCTGAGCTAGTGAAAACTCAGCGTGGTGAAACAGTATAAGTTAGAGTGCATCTCCTGTGATAGCATATGGTCGGAAAAAAACTCTCTGATCCTTTAATGCTTCAAATCATGTTTGAATTTTTATCACATAGTAAAGAATCTACAGTCCATTTGCTTTACACTAACAGGCAACTTGAGTAATATAGGACAGAAGAACCACACTGGAGATGCAATTGTGTCTTTGTTAATTAGCCTGGCTGCTATCACAGGGATTATAGATATCTGCTGTTAACTGGCTGCTTTCTGTGATCCAGAGTTTGATTCCTTAAGCCTCCTTTTGCCTGTTGTGTAATTCTTAGCAAGTCAGTTATCCAGACAGTACTCCTGCACTGAGTCTGAAAAAGGACCAAATGGATTAGTGCTCTACCCCCATTAAAGAACAAACAGTAAATAAATAATTTTCCTGCATTGAGTCCTCTTCTAGTCAAACATGACAGAAGCATATTGTTAAAGAACAGTTATAATTCTGCTATACTCAATTAATTAAACAGTAAATGGTCTGTCCATTGAGGTCATGGTACAATAACAGAATGAGACAGCAGTACATATGGCAGGAATGCGAAATACATGGCTACTAGGGCAAAATACAATGTTTCCACACAACATAATACTAAGGGCAGGATTCACGAAGCCTCCGTGTAAGAGTTACAAGGCTTACATGGAGGCTGCAGTTAAACGCTGTGACGTCAGCATGTCATGCATATGCATGAGGGCATGCTGAATCACACCTAAGGCTAACACGGTCCATGGAAGACAGTAGGGGCGTGTCCGTAGGCCGAGCCCTGCAAACGGACACGCCCCCAGAAGAGTAAAAGTCCCGAAAGTAAACCCCCATGACAGAGTCCGTGTAAATGTGAAAAAACACAACACAACACATGCCCCCACAGACTATGAACATAAAATGTAGAAATGAACATCTTATATATTTTTTTTAAATTGTAAAGATGTTTGCCCGTGAGTCGCTTTGCTGGCTGCACTCCATAGCTTAGCCACAGTTAGCAGTCAGTGGAAAAGCATATAAGAACTAAATATGCAAAGTAATTCAAAAAGCAATAGCGTAGCGGTAGAGACATCGGCTGAAGAGCAGACAGTCATGGCTTGAGCCCCCACAACATCAATTTTTATTTTTAGTGAAATAAGCACGAAACAAGTCCCTGACATATATGTACACATATAAAATTATATTTTATGTAAAATGTAATGAAATGGGTCATGTATTTTGAAGAAATGTGAGATAATAAAAAAAAATGTCAGATGTGCCTATAGCTGAGCTACAGTCTAACAAGTTGAGTACATCTGCCTGTAGGTGAGCAGTGTTTTAACAGGTATAAAATGAGTGCCCGTAGGTGAGCAGAGTTTTTACAGGTGTAAAATGAGTGCCCGGGGTTGAGCAGCGTTTTAACATGCTGAAACTGTGTGCCCATAGCTGAGCTGAGCGTAATATGCGTGCTGACAGCCAAATGACGCGTAAACCAGCGTAACCCATTTGCGCGGAGCTGTGCGCCGTGCCAACAAGCTAACCGATGAGCAACGTTGAGCAAGCTGTATCAAAACTGCCTTTACACAGACACACCTCCTAGCCTGTGTAAACAGACATAAAATATAAAAAGCAATGGGCAGGTTTGAACCAAGGATACCATGCACCATAGTCAAAGTACTGAACCACTAAGCCATGACAGTTACACTTAGAAATGCAGTAATAGCATATATATAGGAATGAATAGAAAGAGGAGCATGACAAAGCAGGTTTTGTGAAGCTGATACAATTCCAAAATGGCCAAACACAGAAAAGTGCAGGAAAAACGGCATATATAAGCCCCATAGGCGGGAATACACAGCATAACCGATTGTAGAACCGACTTTCAGCCAGGATGTCAGGTGTAGGTGAGGGTAGTTGCTTCCGAGCACAGAGGTGGGGTGTTGAGGAGTCCAAATATATGATTTGGCTCCTTGTCCACAATCATGAGGCCCAACTCATGCAGGGCCAGGTCCTGTGGGGAGCATATAGGGCTGAGGCATGGGACCGGTTGGCTCATGATCTCACCAGTGCCACAGGGATACCAAGGACTGGTGAGCAGGTCCGTCACCACCATGCGGACCTGAAGAGATGGAAGCAGGACCAACTGAACCGTTGGATCCAGGAGGCCCGGCAAATGCCCAACGCCCCACTACTGAGTAAGTTACATGTAATTATTTATGCAAGAAATTAACCTAGCTGATATTATGGAGATATGTATTCCAATATTACTTTATTTATATTACAGCTGCAGGTGTCCATTCTGCGAACCGTCGAGCCTATGGCGATAGGCTGGCAGTTGGCGCCACCAGGCAGGTCAGTAATTCTCTCCCTGTAACTGTAAATAAATATATAAGTATGACAGTTAGCAAAAGAGTGCAGTGTAGTCACTAATTAATAAAATGTGCAAGTAACAGTGTAAGAGGGTTTGCAAGTATTGCTTGATTACAAAAGTGTGATGCAGCCTGTAATCCAAACATAAAAATTAAACAAGTCTGAAATAAAGATGTCCCACCTGTAATATAATAGTACATAAACTGCAGCAGGCTGAAAAGTACAGCTGCAGAAGCTGAGTAAAACACATATGTGAAATATATCCCTGTTGAAATACAGAAACATGACAGAAGTGAGACTGTTGGAAAGGATTGTTATAACTACAGGTAAAACATGTCAATAAAGCCTAGAATTAAGTACCATCCTGAATTGTAAAAATAAAACAAGTGAGAGAGTGTGAGAAAGAGTTATGAATCCACCAATAAAGTAGTAATAACTCCTGAATAAAGTATACTGCAGTCAGTACAGAATGAAATGAATGTGACAGGCAGAACCAAACAGTAACATGTGTTGAAAACGGTACCGCAGCTGGAATGTGTGTCCCAAACTCTGGATATGTTGCTCTCAGTCTGCAATATGCAGATAGTATGGTTGTCTGAAATACCAAACATCCACAGTTGTCTATAGCTATATAAAGCAAATGTAGCAAATGAAAATGTATATTGATGTAGCAGTAACATTCCTATCACCAACCTGAAGTAGTTATCACATAGGAAACTGTAGGCAGAACTGTAGTGTGTATATATCTGCAGCTATTAGAAATGTACAGCATATGTATTGGTATTTGAAGTTGTTAATTAAATTTTCTTCACCCTACCCTATAACCACATATAATCCATTCCACATGAAATTGGTATGTGCAATCACAATTAACACCCCTGGACATTTGTCCTGTTGGTTCATACATATTTGCATGTACGTTGATGCATCTGCCCTGTTCATACATCCAAACCTGATGGCCCGTTGCCATCAATCAACCCTGCATGTTGTTGGATTGTGTATTGCTGTTCAAATTATGCATGTGTTATGCTTGCTGTTCAATGGTTTGAATGTATGGGTGTTTGGTTAATGGGAATACTAATGCATGCTGTTACAACTAATTGTGAATGGTATTGTACGTTACTAACCCAAACTGTCATAACATAATGCAAAACATAGGACGATAGGGAAGGCGGGTTCCAGCGGACCCACATCTCCCTCCTCAGCTGGCAAGTGCACCTGGCAGTAGTGCCCAGGCCGGACCCTCCTCCGGTGGACCTGTGCCACCTGTGGGTGGAAGTGCTGCAGGGGATGGGGCTCATCCCCCCTCTGCAAGTGTGGCCAGAGGAGAACATCCACTCACCCTCTGTAATGTCCAGATTGTGGTGCGTAGGGAGATCCGAGATGCTGTTCTTGGGCCCCTACGCCAGCTTGAGGCACGGGTGGCACAACTAACGGGTGTGCCTGCTGCCCGGCCTACACAGCCCCCAACACAGCCCCATCCTGGGCAGTGAAGGCACAGTGGCAACTGCCCATGGGTGGGGATCTCAGTTCCACTGTTGCCATCTGTGGGCTCATGGGCTCGAGATATCCAAACATCCGTCCCCGTCAATTGTGTAACCCCCCATATGTGCCATACACTGCCCCTGTATGCGTCTTGTTTGTCTTGTCTGTTAACCTACCCAACCTACCTCCCCAGCTATACTGACTTCCTGTACCTGACATACCACTCTCACCTGGAAAAAAGGGCACTCTGTACCCACAAAAAATTACGCCCCATACATAGCTGCCCATTTTGCACACATGTCTGCTGGACATGGAAACTGTCAATTACAATTGGCTGTACAACAAGTATTATTGTTGTCCTTACACCTCTCTCAGGGGTGGAAGGTTTCAAATGTCACACCAAATTACAAACATATGCACAGCTGTTGCTGATGAAGAAATGGGCAGCTATGGGCCTTACCTACATCCCTCCTGCAAAACCCAAGCTTGTTTCCCTACTGTCTTACCCTATTTGTGACCCCTTTTTCACCACTTTCCTGTCTCCCCATTTTCATTTCTTTCAAAGAAATTAGCGTGTGCAAGAGAGTAAGCACTTTTAAGCAGTTGTAAGCGGGTATGCGTGGAGCTGAACGCCAGTGCGCATGCGTGAGCTCCTCGCAAACCAGTGCTAACCCAGTTACAACTGCTTAAAAGTGCCTTAGTCACTCTGAATGACAAGGCCTGTAGTCTGCTCAAAAGCAAAATAAAATCCCACTGTCAGTCCCAAACCCAGGACCTTGGAAACAGTAGTCTACATGACTTACCACTAAGCCATGCCTGCAATATAACAACATTGTGCTACAATAAATATATCATGCAATAGTAGGAATGAATGTAAAGGGAATATAGGATGTGTAGTACACAAAGCATATCATGTATATTTACTGTCAAATGTAGCGGATTACTATAATAGTAGTGTGTGAACAGAAACAGCCATGCTACTTGGTAGCTAGTAGGTAATAATGTCACCATAGCACCTTGCAAGCCACACACATACTCACAGCAGGATAATCACTGCCATACCCCACAACCTCTTACAGCAACACATCCGGACTAAGTAATAAAAATGTGGAGCAAAGGCCCAAAAACAGGGACACATTTCAAATAATGTTACAACAAACATAGACAGTTGAGAGAGTAACAGGTTTTGCATTATGTTGGATGTTTGGAAGGGTATGAAGTCTGAAACTGAAATGTTTGTCACTATAGTCTGACTTGAGACCTGAGTGATTTGCCAGAAAAAGCTGTTTATGAGATATGGACCAAAATATGAGGCAAAAATGTGGACATCCTGCAAATATCTGTACACGTGAGAGGTCTGACACTGCCATATTTGAATAGTTAAGAGCCTAGACATAGCAACAGTGACTGAGTCACAGGGATGCCCCACAGACTCCCTGTGAAATGTACAAAAAGTAGGCAGAAAGGTGTTACAACACATGCAATGGTAACTATGAAGTACTGAAAGTATGCACCACTTGCACGTCAGAAATAGTGTAGTAATACATGTGCTCATGCTAACCCACAGTCACAACTGCAGAATACCAGGCAATTTAATGGGTGTACCCCACTGATATGTACCATTCCATGAGGCAGATAAAAGATGCACCTGAGAGTCTTTGGGGCCTGCTCAGCAGCATACTCAAATACCCTAATAGATGTCAAGGCCCACACCATGGCCAGACCACACTGCATGCAGTAACACCCTAGCAGATATAGCAAGCATTCCAAGGTGTGAATGTACATGGAAAATAGGAAAGCCACAGCAACACACTACGGTCAAGACACCTAGCAGGCATACAAGTAGTGAATGTAAAGGGCAAATATTGAAGCCATAGCAACAAAGTGCAAGAGCCACTGCTATATACCAGTTACACCACATGTCCCACAGGAAAGCACACACACCCACATTAACAGTAGTAGTAGTCTTAGGTGTCAGTGAACATACACACTTAGTACAGGAAACTGGAGAAATGAATGGAGAAATGTTAATCTACAACACAGCCGGAAATATGAGAGAGATACTAACCTTTACACTCACAGAACAGTGTCCACAGCATACCAGCATGGTCCCTGCCCTTAAACGCTGAAAGGGCTATGCCTATCTCACATACCTTTTTATAGCACTGTCCTGAAATCACAGTGAGAACTGCAATCAGTACACAACTGGCTGCATGCGATTAGCAAATGCTGGCTAACAATTGGTGCAGAGGCCATCACATGGACATATGCAGATACCTACAAAAGCATGCTGTACTCCAAGTCCACACATGCAATACTTTCATTGCACCCTCTGGAGGTAGGGAAAGAGAGAGAGAGAGAGAGAGAGAGAGAGAGAGAGAGAAAACATACACAAACAAAAACACTCAGCAAAACCTACTAGAAAGCTGACAACTGTCAACTGGAGCAGTAGCAGGACACCAATCCAAAAGGCAATGCAAGCAGCTGTGACAAACACAGGTAATGTAAAGAAATACTTTAAATATCTAAATACTGTGAACCCTCCATATGTGTCATTGCTCTGTATCCATATGTATATGAAGATGTGCATAGGGCAGGGGACATACAGCAACTATCAGTGAAGGCTGTACATACATATGTATGTGAGGGCATCTATGTGCACATATCAATGTAGGTTGAATGTAGGTTGTAGTGCAATGTACAAAGTAGGTTTCACAGTTATGTATGTTTAGCAGTATGTTAGTGTGTGTATACAGTTTTGTAAACAAACATGTTGATATACCTATCTATCATATGGATACGTATGTATGTCAATATATGTATGTATGTATATATATATATATATATATATATATATATATATATATATATATATATATATATATATATATATATATATATATATATATATATATATGTATACATAGATAGAGAGGGATGTAGGAATACTTAGACAGATGTAGATAGATAGAATATGTACAAACATATATATGTAATACACACATACAGATATAGATATATGTAGATACATATACATAGACAGACAGATCTGACTATCTACAGATATGACTGTATATGACGATCTCACACTCCCCCTGTCCCACCCCCTCTGTCACTCTCACTCCCTCTCTGTCACACTCCCCCCTCTCTCCATATCTATAGCAATATATGTACATCAATATATATATGTGTATATGTATACAGACATATATATATATAGACATATATATATATATATATATATATACATATATATATATATATATATATATATATATATATATACATATATATATATATATATATATATATATATATATATATATATATATATATACATATATATATATATATATATATATATATATATATATATATATATATATATACATAGAGAGAGATGTATATATATTCTGAGTGAGGCATATGTGTACAGATGTATTGCAACAGGTGCCTGGTGACAAAGGCATGGAGTGAACACCAGTGTCGAAACTGGAGTACCATACCCCATTTCAAATCACCTACACCAGTAACCACCAGATATGTGATTGGCTGCCCACGACTGCATGTGTCAGGGGTGAACAGGGTCATAAATGTGTACAACAGTCCCCTCAATGATAGTCACAGTGGCACACTATTCCTGGAATACCTGTACATGGTATGTGTCAGCAGACATGGTGTGTCAGCTATGGACATGTAGGTCAGTGTACCCCTCCACACCACACAATGGCTCCCACGGTATGTACCTCACATGACAGCTACAGATATGGAGAAGGACACAGTGACATGTACGACACTGTGACAATGCACTCAAACACATTACCAATGCACAGTGACTGACAACACCACAGAGTGCACACATACTACCCACATAGAGGTTACCACTCCTGGATTTACATACTTAAGTCACACCCATGACAGATGTCCAACAACCATAGTAACACCTCACACCATCCACAACCTAAATGACCGCTGTGTGTCATCCTTGACACCACAGTAGAGAGCACATGACGGAGGTACAGGTTCCTACCCACAGATAAGACATACCCTGCAATAAACCACACAGCGTTAAGAAGCAAGACTCCCCATGAGTACACGTCACACATACCCCTGCTGAATGTTAGTCAGATAGGTAATATGCCATATGAGTCACCCTGTGTAACTGTTTGACAGGAGCAGGTACCGTCACATCACATGTTTCACAATGGTCAGGGTAGCAGAACAGTATGCTGCTGTAGTCCCAGGGGCAATAGCATATTGTATTGTAATGTATTGTATTGTATTGTGTTGTATTGTATTGGTATGTAGAGGTGCCTCCTTTGTGGAGTGGAACCACTGCTGCTGTACGCCAGTGTACAGGTACATATCCTGTAGTCAGGCTAGTGTTACATAGCACTTCTATATGTGTGTTTAGCTCCTCTTGGAGTTCATGTAGCATGCAACCGGGGATACCATCAGGTCCCATTGATGCTGTGTTTTTTGCTTTTCTAAGGGGCTCTCACCTGGACATCTGTGATGACAGGGAGGTTACATTCAGCTGGGATAAGTATGTCTTCGTTTGGGGAGGGAGGGAAATGTGCACTGAACCTGTCTGCCACAATGTTGCCAATATCTGTGGGTTCAGTGAGTTATTTGTTGTTGTGTACTAACTATGAGCATATTGGAGGGTTTCTGACCAGGTTTCTAACATAACTGAAGAAGGCCTTGTGGTTATCTGTAGTGTCCCCGTGATTTCCCTCTCAAAGTTGCCCATGGATGTTTGTATGAGAGAACATAGCTCTTTACTAGTGCTGATCAGACATGCCTTCCCTTTATGGAATTGTGCTCTGTCTTGCAGTAGCTTCCATCTTTTGTTATACAATCTGTCTATGGCTGGGGTCCACCAGACAGGATGCTTTCCCTTTGTGGAGAGTGTCTTGGTCTTATATGGATTGCATGATCCATGCATTCTCGGAGATGTCCGTAGAAATCATTTGTGAAGGAGTCAGCATTGTGGGTTGTGGCTTCCACTGGCCCAGTGGGCTTAAAGGATACCATCTCAGTCTTACGAAGTGTAAAGTTTGCGTTTGAAATGTTATTCACTGTAGTCGTTTGTTCTGGTGGTGGAGGTGGGATATGTATATCCAGGGCAATTAGTTTGTGGTCAGATCACAGTAGTTGATGATGTACCCCATACAGTACCTCGATACAAACCCCCAGAGTGAGGAGGTGCTTTGGACCTGAATCAGTGTTCTGACTGCTGAGGTTTGGTAGTATGTCGTATGGAGTGTGCCAGGTACTGTTGCACAGTTGTTGGCTGAGCACTGATACCTGGCCATTTACATGTGTATCCACCAATAGACAGACAGATGCTATATATGTGAGATATGTTGTATCACAACAGTCGAGTAGCATGTGTAGTATGTGTGCCAAATTCTGCTGACATATTTTGCTGATATCATTTTATTTCCTTTTCAGGACCATGGCTCACCAGCGCAATCCAGCATACTCTGCAGCTGAGGATGAGGAAATACACCAGAGCCTGGTGCGGGATTATGCAATACTCTTTTCCTGCACCAGCCAGAATCAGCAGGAGAGGGCTGCACTGTGGCAAGACCTGGTCCGTTGGGTAAATGACATAGGCACGCATAATAGGACATATGAGCAGGTACGACATCACTGCAGTGATTTAATCAGAAATGTCCGTCAGCGTGCGTCGGATATCCACAGGCAACAGGTTGCCACAGGTGGTGGGGTGGCTACACATCCCCCACTCACTAGACTGGAGGGACTACTCGTAAGTGTTGTGGCTCCAGCCCACCAACAACAACAACAGCAGCAGACCTGCATTATGATGGAGGCTGGAGCCACACAGCACCATGACTACGAGCGTGCAGGTAATATGCCATATGTATAGTTGACTGCTGTGTTCACTGGTAGTTAATGCATGTGTGAGGTGTGTCCTTGGTTTGTAGCTGTCATCATAGTATTTAATGTGCAAGTGTGATATTCTCAATATCAGCAGCTGACCTGTGAAAGGCAACTGTTGTACTACTGACCTGTATCATACTCAGGAACAATGGCACAGTTGTGCCCACTGACATTAATTTCCTCACTTCTGCAGGTCCCTCTGGTGTAACAGCAATGCAGCCTATCCATGCTGGTAAGTGTGTATTAACAATAGCTTTAATAGTCTTGATAGTAATAGTAATATTAGGCTCACTTAGTAGTGCTCTGTGTATGCATGCAGGTGTGTCTGTGTCTGTGTGTTGATATCTCGCATACTGAGTAGTGTGCAAGTGTGCAACTGTGTGCATGTGTGCCCGTGTGCACGAGTGCACATGTGCATGTGTGCATGTGTGCATGTGTGCACGTGTGCACGTGTGCATGTGTGCAGGTGTGCATGTGTGCATGTGTGCATGTGTGCATCACTGGTAACATTGTGTAGACATTGTAAACTGTGTTTCCTGTTTCCCTCCCACAGGTTCTGGTGCTGCTCTGGTGTCATGCAGCAGGGAACCTGAATCAGGTGCCACGGGTACTGATAATGATGACATCTGTGTAATGGCACAGGAAGGTGTGCCATGGTCCGTCATTGGTCAGCCAATTGGCAGTACACAGCTGTCAACCTCATCAATGCGCAGTCATCCTGCCAATACATCCTTTGTCACCAATGTCCCTAGGTGATGGACAGGATACAGTGGGCATTGACCAGGGTAATGTGGTATCTGTGGCACATGCTTCCCCATGCAGCAGCCATGGGCATGGCCTTGAGATAGTACCACACAGACAGATGTACAGGGGTTCTCGTGGGAGCATCCATGGGCGTACTGCCCCTGTCAGACGTGCCCACAGAGGTCTTACAACCTCAGCTATTTTTCGGGCTGTCATGCAGGCACAGTCACGTATGGAACGGTACACCAGACAGGGTCTGAGGGAGCTGACAGCATGTCGCACAGCCATGACTGATAGTATGCGTGGCATTGCGGCTGCCATCCGTAATTTCACCGATGTCATAGACAGACGTTGTGGGGACATATTAGATCAGTTCCACAACTACATGTCCATGAGCCAGGGCAATGGTGGACGGTTGAGGCGTCGACGTGGCGTATGCCAGCAACAGCAGCAGCTGGCAGTCGTCGCGGATGACAACAGGGCTGCGGCTGCCCCCATAGTGCCAGCAGCAGCCCCAGCAATGCTGGGTCTGTGCTGTCATCAGACCGCCCCAGGAGACCACGTGCACGTGGCTCTAGACAGGCCCAACAGGGATCTGTGTCCAGTCAACGAACACCTGCTTCTGATGACAGTACCCAGTCTGGATTGGTACCGGATATGGTCCGTAGCATCCCTGCAAGGCACAGGTACTGTGTCAGTGGCCAGAGACACTGATCTGTATGACCTGGCAGGTACAGTCTGTGGCTGTCCACAAACACCAGTATATGGCAGCCATGAGGTGGAACTGTGTACATCCATACACACATGCGAATTGACAACACCTAGGGCTACCGCATACACGCACACACTGCATCAACATTGCCCCACCTTGTACTGCTGTCCCTCACCAACACACATACACATACATGTCAATTGGTGGTATCAGTGGCAGACACAGGCATACCAAGTTCACACCCTGTGCATATGATGAAACTGTGCCACCTCCTGCAATCTGTAACATCAGTGCAGGTACAGGTTAACATGTTGCTGATGCACAGGGTGACTACATAGACGTGTAGTAATAGTATCATGTTGTTAACAGTACTGTGTGCTGATATAATTGTGGGTATATCCCAGCATGCCTGATGCAGTAAGGGTATGATTGTCTTGTACTGTTGTCTACACCCATGGTAAGTACCATAGTGTATCATCTGCACATGTTTGCATACTGGTGGTAAGGATGTCAACAGAAGGCCACATACATAGGTAGCACAGGGGATAAGGTAATGAAAGTATTGATACGCAATGATGGACATGTAAACTGAAAGTGGCATGTTGCCCACACTGGACTCTGCAATGCGGATGTTTGAGGATGTTGATATGTGTGCAGTATTACACGACTGGTACAGGACACACAGGAGCACCCTAGCACTGCAAGCTCACATCTCATACCATGCTAGACAGCCCCAACGCACAAAACTAACTTTCACAGGAGGGAGAGTCCCCATAAATGTCAGGGATACTGTGGTGGCAGGACAGGTAGCATACATCCTACTAAGTATGGAACCACTGAGTGAAGGCTCAGTGTCTGTTATTTGACATGTGTATTACTGCAGGTGTGAGCACCTGGGTTTCCATCCGGTTATTGTACATCCTGACGGTACATTGTCTGTACACTTGTGTGCGCTAAGACTGGACCTGGCCATCTGACCTGTGTATTTCCATGTACATGTGTATAGTGCCTGCATATTTGCACTGTTACCTACTGAAAGTGGTACAGCTTGTTTGTTGTACAATGGACTACATGCAGCCCTGCTTACTGTAGCTTTGTTTGCATGCATGTTTGCTTGCAGTTACCCTGGAACACTGATTCCACCTGCAATGCAGATTTACAGAGCTTCTGTGGATTCCTAGTGACATCTGCATAGCTTACTATATGTATGTCCATGTCTCACTTGGCAGAACGTCACTGTTTGTCCTGTTCGCATGTACGTTGCCTGTGACACATTGCATATGACTAACCTGGCATTTGACCACGTGAGCAGTCATATATGCCAGTGCTAACTAATCACAGGCACTACACCCTCACATACTCACCTTCTGTACCTCATTCCCCATTGGCCCTATGTGGTGTTAATCACCATGGCAATCACAATACTATGGTAGCATGTGCAAAGGTCACTTGTCAGTCACCTTTATGGTACAGTTGTGGAATATGTGAGTCATGTGGCAATGTCACAGCTGCCACATGTACACAGTCAACCCTCTCCCCTACACATGGATGTACAACACATGTGTGAGATGCAACCACATAGCCAAACTGGGGACTAAGCACTCTGAACCCAGTACTGGCATAACCTGTCAGGTGGCATGAAATACTACAGTGACTACAATACCAGTCTGATGTAGACCTACACTGACAGCAATCCAAACACATGAACACACTGGGGAATTCGTGGAGCCCCAGAATAGCATCCTGCCTGAGCAGCAGACACCTCTCCAGCTGGCACACAGGCATATGTTAAGCCGGAACACAGCACGTGCAACACATAGCACACAAATCCTGTGTGCCAAACAGTCACAGCCTGTACGGCTAGACAACACACCTGCTACAGTTGTATTAGCTACCTTTATTGCCCAATACAGTGAGGTCCCGCTCACCAGACTGGACAAGGTGAAGGTCACAGTGATATGCCCGTGGGGCACTATGGTCCACCACATAGCACAAGCATATAGGTCAGTCAGAGGCATGGACACATATGACTCAGTCATTGTCCATGCCACTACAGCTGACCTGTGATGTACCTCCCTGGACTACATGATAGGGAACATAGAAGGGCTCTCTGAGCATGTGGCACAGGCTGGTATGACCCTGACCTTGGTTGGCGTCATACCCTCACCAAGAATGCTGAAGTATTACTGAATGCTGATGAATTACTGTAGCTACAACACCCTAGCTGAAAGGTTCCTAGCATGTAGTCACTGCATTGCTATGGAACAACTTGTTACCACTCCCACAACAGGTGAAAACATGCAGCACCTGTTCATCAACAACATGTAGACTATATGCCCCAGACCAGATGTGTATCCCTCGCTGCTAGGATGATACCATATACAACTGACACTGTATATACACATACCACATGCAGCACCCGCACAGAAAACAACAGTCATAATGCTATCCAGTGCAAATACCATGTATTCACATGTGGCAGGCGTCAGACATGGGAACTATTGAAGGTCACAGGTATATATGTGTATTTGGCACACACATACATCATCTGTGTGCATTGCCATTACTGGTTTAATCGATGTCATACATTATTGTGAACAACAACCCACACACATGGGCATTCTGTGTGACAAAAACATACGTGGCATTTGTGGAATTCAAAGCCATAACTAACTGTGCTATGACAGTAGTGAGAGACGCAGTAGCAGAGCATGCTATTTGCATTACTGGGAGATTTGCCCTCATCTGCTGTACTTGTAGGGTGCTGACATCATCTCTGTGTAGAGATTGGAATATGCAGCAGCTGGTTGCCAAAAGGGTAAGCTTTCTCACACATGTAATTGTATGCACCCTACTTCCACCCCCCACCACACACACACACACACACACACTTGCAGGATTCAAATCCCTACCAAACTGTGTTATTACACTAGCACGAGACGCAGTAGCCAAGCGCGCTATTTGCATTATTGGGAGGTTTTTTTTCTCCGGCTGTACTTATAGGGTGCTGACATCATCAGTGTTTAGAAAGGGGAATGTGCATCCTGTAGTGTGTTCTCCTAGTTGCCAAAAGGGACATTTCGCTCACACAGAACTGCAACCACACTAACCCCTCTCACCCAAACTAAGCATTTGCAGGATTCAAACCCCTACCTTACTATGTTATGGCACTCAAGATAGATGCATTAGCGGGGCATGCTATTCGCATTACTGGGAGGTTTCTCTTCTCCTGCTGTACTTATAGGGTGCTGACATCATCAGTGTTTAGAAAGGGGAATGTGCATCCTGTAGTGTGTTTTCCTAGTTGCCAAAAAGGACATTTTTCTCACACAGAATTGCACACACACACTGAGCATTTGTAGGATTCAAACCCCTCCCTATGGTATGACACTCCAGACAGACACATTAGCAGAGTGCGCTATTCGCATCACTAGGAAGTTTTCCTTCTCTTGCTATACTTATAGGGTGCTGACATCATCAGTGTTTAGAAAGGGGAATGTGCATCCTGTAGTGTGTTTTTCTAGTTGCCAAAAGGGACATTTCTCTCACACAGAATTGCACACACACCTACCCCGTTCACCCACACACACTGAGCATTTGCAGGATTCAAACCCCTACCTAACTATATTACGACACGAGGGAAACGCATGAGCAGAGTGCACTATCCGAATTACTGGGCATCTGTTCTGCACCTGCAGTATTTATAGGGTGCTGACATCATTATTTATACAGAGGTATGTACATCTATTACTACCTGTCAGGTGGGGGATAGCATATATATGCATTTGCAGCCACCTACTTCAGGGTCAGATATGCACATCAGCACTGGCAGGTTATGTTCTATACCATGCTTCGTGACCACAGGACCTGTAACACACAACACAACCAGTTCAGACCACCCCCTCCCACATCCAGGACACACACTTTGCTTCCCTGGGAACAGTGCCAAGATATGAAGGTGTTCACATACACCATTCCAGTTGTTAATGTCAGGTACAGGTATATTGTGTGTGGGAACTACTCAGGCCTCTACAACATTACCCTACAGCCACTACAATTTGTGAGTCCATGTGCTATGGCAGGACCACTCACCACAGCCACAAGGGGGAATACATATTGCACCTGACCATCTGCAACATGGGTACTCACTGTTCCACACCAGAGGTAGACCACCATTGTTGATATCTGACCATACCCACCTTTCCCTGGACATCCCCACCCCCAGGCAAGGTTGTCACTGCAAACAAAGTGTATTTATCAAAAGCAGACTTTACACTTGTGAAGACTGGAGTGGAAGACTTCAAAGGACCCATGCTGGGGGAGTATACAGACCACTCTGCATAATCCTTGACAATTGCATTCTATGAGCATGTGGAAGGTTTGCATTGATCATGCTATCCCAAATATACCCATGACTCCTCCACAACAGGACACCTGTCAGGTGTACACCAGCCATATATGAGCTGCCCAACAGACGGAGTGAGCTAATACTTTGCAGAGCAGTAGCCCACAGAGGAAGGACATCTCTGAACAGTACTGGCATGACACTTCAATCCCTCATAATCATCACGACAAAGTGTTGACAGTGAAATTGTCCAGACACTGCAGATAAGGCTCACCTCAGTCTGTTATTGACGCCCACTTACTGTTAGAGGTCCTCACCAACCCTCTTCCAGCACACACCAACAACATGGATGTGGCATAGCAAATTCAACCCCTGGGATCTCCATTGTGTCCCTGCTTGATGGAGGCACAGCACACTAGCCTCAAACGGTGCCTTATGTGACCTACTTTACAGTGGCACAGTAGCCTACTGTACTGGGGAGGCAGATGCCAAGCACACTCTGGCTAAGCTTTCATTCCCTAGGGCAAACAGCCTAGTATTGACCTCTACACCCATATGTTTAATTGTCAGATGCACAATATTTGTTGCTGATTGACTGTTTGCAGGTCTTTATTGCCATAGCATTCCCTGTTTCTATGAACAACTTGTGTATCTGTGGAAGATGTTTGAATATGAGAGGGATCCACTATATCACTTATGTCTCTGTAGTCATTTAACTGTGTGCACTGGGCAGATTGCTGTAATGTGGTTGGTTCCTGGAATAACACATACAAATACCAGATATGTGTGGCCAACTGCTAAACTGAAATATGGCCTAAGTGTGTGAGCATGCCCAGTTCAGGCTTTCCATGGCATGTTGTCTGACATATGTCTCATTTATCAAAGTGTGCAAGCATGCCCAGTGTGAGCTTTCCATATGTTGAACTCTGCAGTCCACCACATTTGTGGATGAGTGTGAACTTCAACAATATCTCACGTTTATGGTTGTGTGTTGTGTGTCATGTTGTGTACTTACTGTCCAACTGCTTTGTGTCTGAACACAACAGGGATTATACTGTGCCTGCAGGGTTTGCATGGGATACATTGCATACAGTTGTCAACATCCTTTCATACTGACCTAACACTGTAGTACCGTATAGTGTACTGGTTCAGTACTTTCACTGTGGTGGACAGTATCCTGGGCTTTAGTCCTATCACTGCTTTAAATTTTCATAGTGAGCACAACAGACTGGTTAGGGGCCAGTTGTGCACATATGACCATGTTGCATTATGTTCAGATATGGACTACTTAAACCAGGCTTGTCCAACATTGGTAGTGTATTCCACAACATAGGTGGACATTGGCAAACACTAGCGATGTGCCCTTGGAAATTTCTAATGCTAGTCAGTGAGTGTATTTGTCCTTCGACACACATTGTAACTGGAGTTTGCCATGACATATGTCATGGTTAGTATACTGTGCCTCCGTCTACCCGTGACATAACAGTGATACCCAGGGTAAACCTACCATCTCCCATCCACTCATCAAGATTCCTCTTGAGGAGAGTCGATGAGTGACTCTCTGGCTAACCTGTACTGGGAGTTTACTCAAGAGTGGGGGTGACTTCTGTGTTATGGATCATTCAGTACAGCTTGTCCTATGTATGTCAGTGCTGGGGTTCAGGTCTCTCATGTGCATAGCTCACTGCCATTCAGATTGTACAAGGTGCAGCATGTTCATTGATTCCAGCTTGGACATGGCTTTATACATCAGGCACAGCTTGCCTCTGGGCGGGCAGTATGGCAGTGTGTGGAGCTGCAGTTTGTTTAATCAGGCAACACATGGCATCTGTTCAAGCTCTTTGATACTCCTGGTGAGGTACTTTTGGGGTCTTTCCAGTTGATGGAGGTGTCTGCTGAGGTACATCCCACAGGGGCCATTGTAGTCAATTGTGATGCTGATGAAGGATGACTGCAGAGCCACAATGACCTCCCCTGATCGAGATCTGACAACCTTCATGATTAGGTGGGTATATGGTATGTTTCTGTAACCACTACAGCCACATGCTTGTCCAATGCAAGATATCTATCAACTTGTGTCCCCAGGTCTCTTATTACATGTTAAGTACTTAATGGGTTAACACCTATGTGGTAATTGGTGGGCACTTACTGTATATCCACAGTGGCTGACTATACACTTTTCTGCAATTAGCTTGCTGACATGGCTATGGCACCAGTTGTCTGTTTCTATGTGGCCCTTTTGTGGGATGCTTGTGTCAGCTGGTGGGTCAGATATGGTGGCCAGTTTGTAGTCCTCTGCAAACTTGTTCAGGCACAGTACTTCCATGTTGGCCTGTACCTATGGGACATATATACCAAACAAGGGAGGTCCCAGGACCAAGCCTTGTGGGATGCCAGTTATATCTGGTTTGTAGTTTGACATGGCTGCAGCATTTCTGACCATGTCAGTTCTGTCCTTGGTCTGATTCGCAACCCCACTACTGACATAGGGGTTTATATTTAAGCTGGTGAGCTTATCTATAATGAACACATGGGGTATTGTATGGAAGCCTTTTGCAAGGTCTAGCTAGGCTGTGTGGACCACATTCCCCTCATCAATGACCTTAATGACTGTTTCAAATGAGTCAAACATGTTTAAGGGGCAGGATCTGCACTTAAGAAAGCCACACTGGGTAGGGTCCAGTGTCAGTAGGTCCCCAATATCTTTATGTCTGAGGTACATGCTGATCCTTTCCATAGCTTTGCAGACCAAGCTTGTCAGGATTCTGGGGTGGTAGTTTGCAGTATCCATTCAGGCAACACCTTTGTGGAGAAGGACCACTGTTGTTGTACACTGCTCTTTGGGTACATATCCTGTGGTAAGGCTGACATTGAGCAGTAGTGTTATTTGGCATTCCATTCTTCTTGGAGTCCATGTTGGACTCAGCCCAGGACACCATCTCATACCATTGATGCTGTGTGTTTTGCTTTGTAGATGCTGGCTGTTACCTCAGCATCTGCAATGTCAGGGGGCCAGCACTCTGCTGGGATAGATATTTTGCATTTTGTGGGGGGGGGTTGCACTACACCGGTCAGGTTGGATGTTGGCAATATGTGTGTGTGTGTTTGGTATGTTGTTTGTAATATTTGAGTGACTCAGAGCATATCTGTGAATTCCCAACAAGGTTCCTGCCATCAGTTAAGAAAGCCTTGTGATTATCCTTAGTGTCCTGTATAATTTGTATCTTCATAGGTTCATAGGTTCATACTAGGCTATCTGCCCTAGGGCATTTATAAGCCTAGCCAGAGTGTGTGTGGCTTTCGCCACCCCTTGCTATGAATATTATGGCCATATAGGATTTACTTTACTGTGCCTCTGTCTGGACGTGACACAGTGAAGACCCCCAGTGTACATCTACGATCACCCATCCACTTGGCAAGAGTACTGTTGAAGAGAGTCAGTGAGGGGCTCTGCCTAACATGGAGTGGGATTCCATTCCAGGGTGTAGGGAGCCTCTGGGTTATGTATCTATCCCTCCAGCACATCCTATTTCATTATGTGTTGAGGTTGACATCTCTCACTCTCACAGCTCCGATGGATTTGGGTTTTCTGGGGTGGAGCATGTCCATTACTCCTGTGTTGGACATGGCCTTGTACAACAGGCATACAACGCCTCTGCGTAGGCAGTATGTGACTGCATACAGCTGGGGTGTCTACAGCCAGGCAGCATATGACATATATTTGAGACCCTTTACCCTCTTGGTGAGGTACCTTTGAGGTCTTTCTAACTGCTGCAGGTGTCGGGTAAGATACATCCCAAATGAGGCATTGTACTAAATTATGGGCCTGATAAGAGAAAAGTATAGGGGCACAATGACCTCTGTTGACGTAGATGTGAATCCTTTCATGATAAGGTGTCCAATATAGACAGTCTTCCTAGCCACATTGGCAATGTGAGTGTCACATGACAGGTTACTGTCCACTTGTGTCCCTAGGTCCCTGATTACTCCTTCCATACATAATGGATTACCACCTATGTGGTAATTTGTGAGTACCTTGTTTGGTATTTGGTGAGACATTCATACTGTCCAGTGTCTTCAGGACGGCTGAGTGGGGTTCCTGTGTATGAGAGTGTGGTCTGTAGCATGCTACAGACTGTACAGCAGTTTTGCTTATGGTTAGTTGCACATGGGTGGTCTCCGATGCTTCGTGCATTGTCAGTTACCTGGACATGTGGGTGTCTGTGCTGAATATGGATACTCCCCCTCCTTTTATGTTTTGGTCCAGGTTTTGGGGCCATAACGCATGATATGAGGTATAACCTGGTAGTGCTGGTGTGCTGTCAGGAGCCTTGCTGCAGGTTTCTGTCACTGCATGGACATCAATGTTCTCCATACTGGGGAGGGCCTCGGGAGCATGCATGTTGAGGTTTACAAGTCTGGCATTGGGCAGCATTACCCTTATGTTTCTTTCCACTTATGTTTTCTAGGGAGGTGGGTTAGTCTTTTCAGCCTTGCCTACAAAAGGCTCTATGGAGGTGGCAAGAGCCTTATCCAATATCCAGACACCCAGGGGTAACAGGTGCAAGCCATCCCTGGCACAGCAGCGTGGCTTGTCAAGCATGACATCCCAAGCAGACAGACATTGGATCCCCTTGGAATGACACCAGTAATTGTGCCACTTGTTAAAGCTGATCATTCTGTGTTTGTACTGTGGCATCATTCTTGGTGAGGGTACGATGTTGCACACGGTCAGTGTCATACCGGCCTGGACTACATAATCGGAGAGCTCATCTATGTCTCTTTTCATGTAGTCCAGGGAGGTACATCTCAGGTCATTCACGCCAGCATGGACAATAACTGCATCATATTTCTACTTGCTTTGGGGTGACCTGCGTACTTGTGTTATGTGGCATATTGTAGCAGCCTACAGGCAGCTTACTGTACCCTTTCCCTTGTTCAGTCTGGTGAGTGGGACAGCAGTGTGTCTGACTATGGAATCACCTATTACAACTGTATCAGGCATGTTATTTCTCCTTCTGGCCTGTGACTGTTTGGCACACCAGCTTTGTGTACTATGTGTTGCATGTGCTATGTTTGGAGGTAGTGGTTGCTTGGGTGTCTGCTTTGGAGGCCTCTGTTGATGTGGTGTGTTTGTAATTAGAGCCTCTGGGAATGTTTTTCTGTGTTTATGTCTTTGGTTTGCAGTTGTGATAGGTCTATGTGAGACTGGGTTTGTGGTGTGTGTGGTTACCTTCTCCTTCTGACTAGTTTTGACAGTACTGAGTTGAGAGAGCTCAGCCTCCGGTTTGGATAAATGGTTGTATCTCTCACATATATTTGTATTTCTTGAGGGGAGGTGAGGGTTGTCTGTGTACATGGGGCAGGTGTAACATTGCCTCAAGATTCACAGATTCAACTTGTTGTAGCTGGCCTTAGTGGATTGTATGAGTGGACATATTTTATTGCCATACTACTGATCAGAGATTACTTCCCCTTTTTATGTTTGCTCTATCATGTAGTAGCTTCCTCATTCTCTTGCATGGTTTGGTAATGGCTGGGGTCCACCATGCCAGATGCCTGCGTGTATGGCATTGTGTCTTGGTTTTATTTGGGATTGAATAATCCATGCATTCCTGGCAGTGTTCATGGAATGCCTATATAACAGGTTCTGAGGTGTGGCCCATATTTTGCACCTGCACAGGGCCTTTAATGGATTCCACATCAGTTTGGAGGAGTGCAACTTTTGCTTTATACATGTTTTTCACTGTGGTTTTCTGGCCAGGGACTGTGGTCAGGATGTGTATATCCGGTGTGATTACTCTATGGTCTGATCTTACCAGTGAGGGATACACTTCTCATCTTGCCATCCAGTACCCATGTTGCTGATTATCACATCCAGTATGCTTACCCCTCTTGTGGGAGTGGTACGTTGTTCCTGGGCATTTTGGTTTATGGATTCTAGGAACCTTTGTCCTACAGTGTTGGAGCTAGAATAATGCTCCCAGTCTATGTTTGGGTATTTTCAGTCACCCAATATAATGTGGTTTGGAGGGCTTGATATATTCATGTATTCCAACATAGGCCAAGTGCAGTTCCTGGTGTTAGGACAGTAGTCTGTAGCAGGCTATAAACTGGGAGGCAGTTTTAGCCACTGTTACTTGACCATGGCTAGTCCATGCTGCTTCTTGTTGTGATACCAACATGGGGGTGTGGTTATCCTTGACAATTATTGCTAGTCACCCTCCTTTTGTAGCTTGTTCCATGTTTTGAGGCTGTACAGCACAGTATGAGGTGTAACCTGGTAGTGTTAGGGTGCTGTTGTGAGCCTTGACCCAGTTTTCTGTTACAGGACAGATATCAACATTCTCCATGCTGGGGGAGTTTAGACTGCATGCATCTTGCTGTTTAGACTTCTGGCATTGGGTAGCATTACATCTAGGTTCTTATCCCTTGTGATACCTATGGAGGTGGGTTTGTGTTTTGAGCCTTACATATTCAAGGCATGCTGTGGGTAACAACAGCCTTTGCCAGTATCCATAAGGCCAGGACTGATAGGTGCATGCCACCCCTAGCAGGTGGAGCATCATGTCATGCTCAGCATGTCATCCCAGGCTGGCACACATTGGATCCCCTTTGACTAACAGCAATACTTCAGCCAGTTATTGCAATTGATCATCTCATCGTCATATTGTGGCATCATGCTTGGTGAGGGTAGGATGTTAGTCAGGGTCATCAAGTTTGCATATACTACATGGTGTTACATTGCTTAACACATGGCATTCATGCCTCAGGTGGTGCTGCAGGGCTGCCTCTGTCAGATGCACATAATACACTTCCTGTACATGTTTGAGAGCAGGTTATGTCATTTTAGGCATCCCTGTTATTATATGAGTGAGTCAGAGAGGGGTATCATTCCCAGGGTTCCTACTGAGCTAGTGTATGTGCTTTGCGTTGCCTCTTTGCCAAGGCCAGGGCATACTGGGCAAGCCTCCTTCTGCCTACTGGGGCAGGCTCAGGTTGTTCCTCCTGTGAGTCACGCTCTGCCTGTGGTGGCCTTGGCAATGGTGGGGGGCTGTTTGGCCCGGCCCTATGCTGGTCCTGCTGCAGCTGTTTTCGCAAGATCATATTATGTAGCATAACACATACCATGACAATTTGGGTACATGTAGTTGGTGAATACTGCAAGGCTCCACCAGATGTGTCTAGACACCGGAACCGTGACTTGAGCAGCCCAAACACATGCTCTATTACATTACGTGTTTGTGCGTGTGCCTCATTATGGAGTTCCTGTTCAGGTGTGTGTGCGTTTCTGATGGGTGTCATCAGCCACGGCTCCAGTGCATAACCTGCATCCCCCACTAGGTGTCCATGTGGGATGTCCCCATTGATAAATGTCTGGTACAGCTGCGTCAAATGCCAGATATGGGAATCATGGTAGCTCCCAGGGCAGCCAGCACACACATTCATTATTATGCCCTGGGCATCACACATGACCTGGCAGTTGATGGAGGGGAAGCCCTTGCGGTTTATGTAGGCCCTACCCCGCTCACCAGCTCGTGCTTTGATGCGTATGTGCATGCAGTCTATTGCACCCACTACCTCAGGGTATTCCGATATTTGCTGGAAGAGACGCATATTGCTGGCCAATACCTCACGGGCATTGGGGAAATATACATGATCACCAACATGTGCTGACATGGCATCCAGGAACTGGTGCAGTACCCTGGAGGCTGATGCCTGTGATATCCCCATCATATCACCAGTTGGTCTCTGGAAGGTACCTGTTGCTAGTATTCTTAGGCCAACATATACCTTGGTTTCCACTGGGATGGGTTCCCCTCTGCTGGTTCTGTGTGTGAGGCGTGGCCTGCACAGCTTGACAATTTGCTGCAGGAGGTCTCTGTCCACTCTATAGTGCTCCACTATCTCCAGCTCATGTAACCCATGGTAGGTGACCCTGGGCCTGTACACTCTTCTCCGTCTCCTCACTGTGGGTTGTCTGGCACCATTTGCATTGTCACCAGCCTCAGCAAGTCACCTATGTCTCCTTATGACAGCTATGGCAGCCCCTAGCATTTCTGCTCTGAGTTCAACTTTTTCAGTTTTCACTTCTAATAGCTTACTCCTGTCTTGCAGTGTCTCTTGAGAGAAACATCCTGCACTGCTGTTTGCAGAGTTTTAAGTGCTGGGCTGGGCTACTATTCTGCCTGTGTAATTGCCTGCTTCTAATTGTTTTCACCTGCTAGCTCCAGCAGTATTTCCTGCTAGCTTCCTACTAATTCTGTTGCTTCCTTTTTCCTTTCTGTTTCCTCAGGGGGGAGCAATGCGCATACCAGCAGAAACACGCTCACAGTGGCTTACACACGCGCACACATGCTTACATGGTTTAGAATCTTCTTATTCGGGTTAAAACACACGCACACCAGCGCAAACAGTTCTACAAGTCTGCCAACAGGCTCCCACATGCTCAGTCTGCCTTACACTCCCGCACATTGCCCTACTCGCGCCTCATGGCACGCATGCACACCCAGCAATAAACTTTGGTGTTGGCAACAGTGTACACCTTCCATTTCTTGACTTTCCCATGCTTATTTTGTGGCACTCCTCTTTCCATGATATGTGTCTGACATCTGTCATGCAACACTGACCTCCAATGAACTGCATTTCTTCTGCCATTCCCCCCTGTGATGTCACCTATCTCCTACTCTGTTCCTCCCTTTTATGTAACTCTTACACTACTCAGAATGTGCTCATTTGCTATGTGACAGTGGAATTCAGTATCCTAACACTCATTTACATCAGATTGCCTACTAATGCTTAGTTACATGTCTTAGACTCAGCTTCCCCCCTTAGCAACCACTAAACGGTGGCCATGTTGTTTTTGGTCTGCTGGTCCCTGCATTGTAAATCCATGTATTGCATAAAACCCACATTTGTGGGTTTATAACCTTCATTTTTATGTTTTATATAGAGCAGCCCGTTTGCGCGGGGCTGCGCTGCGTTTAAACATCGGCGATCACCGAAAAAAAAAATATTTATTTCTCATATTTGCATCAGGGTACCTTGCCAATGGCCACATATTTGGCCATTGGCATGCTGCCTGACACATATGCACCCTTTATTTGGAGCTGACATGGCTCCGTTGTGTTATTTGCAGAAACGTACTCAGTTGTCAACTGAGTACATTTCTGCAGCTAACACGGCTCTTACACGGGCTGGTTTGGGCTTCGTGGATCGCTAATCTACCTCATTTGCATGCCTTTCAACTGCAAGTGAGGTGATTAGCATATCCACGCCCAGTCCGTGTAAGAGACGTTTTAGCTGGTCTCTTACATGGAATTTCGGGCTGTTCCTGGATCGCGAGGGCTGCATGGAGTCTTACACTACTCTTAGACTCCGTGCAAGCCTTAGTGAATTCTGCCCTAAGTCTTTTCCCCTAGAGCAAATAAAATATTAAGCAACCATAAAATAAATGTTATTTACTTCTTATCTGTAACACTATTAGCCATTTTTTTCTGTCTTATTCTAATTTTTGGTAACTGCAGAGGTATTACGCCATATTAATGTTATTGCCAAACTTTTTCCTTTCAATGTTCAAAATGTTGTTTTAAAATGTCTATTCTATAAATGTAAAATCTAAATGTTATTGAATGTTTTTGTATGTCTCTATGATGCTGTGTAACTGGAGATTTTCTCCCCGGGCCTCCATTGAAAATGGACATGTATCCAGTTGGACTAGCCCGGTAAACAAATGTAAAATAAAATAAATAAATAAAATATTTACAAGTAAAACTCCATTGTTGACCTTGTTTTTAACAGGCATAGTAAAATGGAAGCATTCCAAATGATGACTTTCTGATTACTGAACCTGTTTTAATGCTGCTGATTATCCCTACCCAGGAGTACATACCAAGCACCTATTACACTCTCACAAAGCAGAGTTTCCTCAAGTCTGTTTGATACTGTTCCCATTGAGCTGTCCCCTATTATACATTCCCCAATCAAATCTCTTCACCACCACCCCCTCGGGTGATACTCAGACAACATGGTACAACCACATATCTCTCCAGTTTTCTAATGTATGTATGTCTGTCTGATTTTCTGAGACTGTCTTCATACCACAGCATAGACAAATAAATAAATAAATAACCAACACATTATTAGTATCTCAGCCCTCATAAATATACAAATTAATATCAGCTACACTATGTGAAGTGTAATAAGTGACAGTGACTATAATATGAAGTGGAACAACACTAATAGTGTATAGAATAAGCTGCATTAGAAACTCTGGACCATGTGTATGGTGGTCCTACACTTATACCTATTGACACAAGAAGGGTGAGAAAATTCTTGTCTGTGGCACAGTTCATTGCTATAAACTACAATATCACAACAGTAAAACAAAGGTTGCACACCCTGTACTAGAACCCAGTACCATGTGAACTCCAGGCTGGGTTTTTGCAATGGCCAAGAGCATTAATTGAATGTATCAGGTTTCTATTTTTAGCTGTCTGCTTCCTAGGTAGTCTTTTTTTTCCTGTTTCCACAATGCCACACTTTGCGCAAACCAGACAAGCACAACAAATCCTGAAATGTATTAGTTCTGTGGTTCCACTGTTTGCACTATGTGGTGCATCACTCAGGAAGAGGAATTAAAAAGAAGAAAATTTAAAAAAAAGGAAAACATATATGAAATGAGCAAAAGCTATGTATGACATACAGAGAAGAAAATAATAGTACACATGAGATATTTCTACATAGTTCAAGATTTGAACTCAATGCAGTTTCATAAACAGGATGGATACCTTATTTTCTTTGCCACACATGCAGCTTTGCAGCAAAGTCATTCTTCACACAACCAACCGCATCAGAATATACATTGCTATCAAACCATCAGCTATGATTTGAACATTTAATTATCTTCATTATATTTGGACATAGTGCACTTAGTGATCAGACAACCTGTTATGATTATGCTTGGAAATATACTACTCTGTCTTACATGTCTGTGTTTCTTGATAATTCATCACTTATCTGACCAGTAGTGTGAGACATGCAGTGTGCAAGCTATTCCATATCACTGGCCTTAAAATGTGTGAAGATATTACCTGGGAGTAATACAATATGCAGTTGTCATCAACTGAAGATCAGGTCGGATGGCACAAACAAGCATATATTGTTCTTTTGGGGGGAGCAAAAGTGAGTTAATTTTATGACACAAATAAGAGTACACCGTACTCTTGGGGGAATGACAAAACTCAGTTAATGTTCTGCATCCTGCCTATTTTTGATCTGGGAATGGTCGGGAAGTCAGAGACTGCAATGTGTATCATTACTTTCTAACTTCTCTCTTTAATGATTTACCAATGCAAAGGTATGGTGCTAAACTGTGGCCATGCAGTGATCATCAGTACTTTTGAGAGGTATGACTGTGTGAATCTTTGATGTCTGTGGTCTACTACTTACTAATGGGTATATATAAGTAAAATAAGTCTGCTGTCACATGTTAAGGTACTTTCTTTACAGATCCACCACTCTTTACTTGATTACTGTACCAAGTTAAGAAATACAAGGATATGCTTCAATATTATTAAAGAATGCACTCTAGGTTCAGGACTTACCTTGCAAATTCAGCAGCTAACACAGTTTTATTTAAGGGCTGACTGTGTCTAATAAAAGCGGTACAGAGTCAATACATGAGGAGGTAAAAGTTGTGTGAGTTGTCTAGAATCAGTTTTATTATGTGTATGTGAGTAGGAAAAAGGTATCAGGCACCTAGGTATTCAGTGAATGTGCTATGCATTGTATCTTAGCCAAAGCAAGGGCATACTGAAAATGCCTATGTCTGCCTCCAGCCTCAGCAGCTGGTGGTTTCACCTCCAAGTCTTCCTCTGATTGTTGCTTTGGTGACCTAGGCATTGGTGGGGGGGGGGGATGTGTGTCCCTTCCCATTGCTGATCCTGCTGCAGCTGTTTCCACATGATCAGATTGTGTAGCATAGCACATACTGTGAAGATTTGTGTACATGTACATCGATTATACTGCAGGGCTCCCTCAGATGTGTCTAGATACCAGAACCCTAATTTCAGCAGCCTAAAGATGCACTCTATGATGTTTCTGGTTTGAGTGCGTGCCTCATTATGGCATTCTTCCATGGCTGTGTGTGCAATTCTAATGGATGTCATCAGCCATGGTTCCAGTGCATAACCAGCATCCCCCAGTAAATTGCCTTGTGGGATGTCCCCCCTAGCAAACATCTGGTAGAGCTGTGATGTGTGCCAGATAAGGGAGTCATGATAACTGCCAGGATTACCAGTGCACACATTTGAGATAATTCCCTGGGCATTGCACACAACTTGGCAGTTGATGGAGCAGTATCCCTTGCAATTAATTTAGATTCAACTCTGCTCACCAGGTGGTGCTTTAATGTGTGCATGAGTGCAATCTATTGCACCCAGTACTTCAGGGTAGTGCGCTACATGGTAGAACTGTTCCATATTGCTGGCCCTTCCTTAGAACTATGGAGAAAACATATGTGCTCACTGGCATGTATGAACATAGCATCTAGGAACTGGGGGAGGATCTTGGATGCTGATGCCTGTGACATACCTATCATGTCCTCAGTTGGTCTTTGAAAGATACCTGTAGCTAAGATTCTAAGGACTACACATATCTTAGTTTCCACAGGGATCCCCCCCCCACAGCTGGCTCTGGCTCTGAGTTGAGGGTGGCAGAGGTCACAGTACCTATCAACTGTCCCTGATTTTCAGGGACGTCCCTGATTTTGACTTAAATTTTAACTCTGTCCCTCTTAATCCCTCCTAAAACTAGTGACTTTTGGAGGAAAAGTGGTGAATTACACTTAATGAATAATGACAATAATTAAGAGTTATAAACTTCTTTTACCTCAGAAAATGTGTATTCATTCATATGCTCTGGTTCTGTCAATGTTTCAAGTTAATAGCACTAATATTTTAAAAGTGTCCCTGATTGTCCCTGATTTTTTCTTGACTTGTCTCTGATTCTGTTGAAATTTGTCCCCAATTGTTTGAGAGGTCTGTAAAAGTGTGTCCATATCCACCCAATCTCCAGGTCATGTAGCTTCTGATAAGTTACCCAGGCCTAACAACTCTTCTCCTTCTCAGCCTATGCCTATTGACACCAGCAGCAGCACACATTGGCTTTAGCTTGTAGTACATACAGATGGATCAAAGGGGCAGCAGTCCCTAGCATGGTGCCCCTGTCAATTTTCTGCATCTCTACTCCAATAGTGCTGCAGTATGTAGGAAAAAACAGTATGGAGTCTACATGGATGCTTTATAGCTTGTTGAATAGCTTCACCATGTTGGATTAATTCATTAACATGCAATTCACCTACTTGTGCTGTAATTAGCATCGATTACAGACACATGCTGCTTGCTCATTAGTATCTATTAAATACACCTGCTGCTTGCTCATTAGTGCAAACAAGGTAAGCACAGGCAAAATTGGTATTACTTTCCTCTTTTCCCGTGATATTGGGCAAACATGGAGCACAAAAAAGTGAAGGTTGCATACCCTGTACTAGAGCCCAGGATCATCTATACTCCAGCCCTACACATACAAGTGCTGCCACAGGAATAGTTACATGGCAAGCATATTGGAACCTGCCATGCATTCCTCCATTTCCCATAACTGTGCTAAGCACCATATTGCACAAACAATGCGCACAATAATAAAAAACATAGTTAAAGCAGACAGAGATGACACATTTTGCCAACAAATGAAGAGGAGGTTGCATCTTAATGAAACTGAACGTGTGAATTGTGCACTGATTAAGTGCATTTTCACCCTCCACAGACCAACATGTACACCTCTGTAAGTCTAATCTGACACCCCACCTTGATGTCATCATTCACTGTTGACATCCATTGAAAATATATAATGAGGGAGTGCCTACATGATGTGAACATTCCAACATAGTTCCAATTTTTTGGGATTCAGCAATTCTAATGAGTTCAGACTTCAGTTGCATCTTCACCATGCTGACAGCCCTGAATCTACACAAAAAGGTAACCGTGTAGCCTAGCCAGGGAAACCGAAGGGGAGCCGAATGTTGAACACACAAGGGAGGGTACTACTTTGCTGCATATCTGCACAAAGGAGTACTGTTTTTGGGAAAATATGCCTGTATTTCGTCATCTACATATTGCATATGCTTACATGCCACTATGAATAGTCTGTTTTATGAGTTTTACACTTTTAGACGTCTACATTAGTTACCAGTGCAGTCTTTATTTGGGGGGTGGGGAAGCGAAGCTGCATTTATGTCATGGCACTTAAAAAGGATGCATTGCTATTGTTACTCTCCTTTTGTTGCATTCATCCTGTATAGAATTGGAATTATGTGCCTGCTGTCACATGTTAAGGTCAGTTTTGTACAAATCTAACAACTTTTACTTACTCTTCTGACCATGTAGAGTCCTTTCCATGGCTTTATTCAAAAAGTTTTCGAATACACGGGGAACACCAGCACTGAGTCTACACAGTTGCTTTAGAGCTTGTTGAATCACTCCACCATGCTGGCTTGCTTGATTAGCATACAGTTCAGCCACTTATGCTGCAATGAGAATGCAATGGTAGTTATCTTGTTAGCATGTAAGTGCATGCTGCTACAAAGTTTACTGAATCTAAAAATATTTGTGGCTGTGTACACATCGTACAATGATGCACACATGGTGAAAAATGTCTCTGTATGCTTTTTGGAATTCCTTCTGTTATCTTTATATATCTTATAAGCAAGTATTATCTAACCATCATTGTGTACATAATAAAAGAAAATAATCAACTGACTTGCATCTCTCATAATAGTTAAGGTGCTTTACTGAAGGAATTTTCTTAGTGTATTTTCTTTTTACTGATTTAAGCTTTTTGTATATTATATCTTGAATAGATACAAAAACTACTATTGTATTCTAAAATAGGTTGAACATAATTGTAATAAATTACATACATCTCTTAAAGTAGAGTTATAAATTAGTCCCATTAAACTTAAAGCTCTGTCCCTAATGGATTTGACATGACTTGAAAAGAGAAGTTCTTTGTTATTAAATTCCTAAATCATTATATACCTGCCCCTATACCATGTAGAATAACTCCATTAAAAGTCAGTTCAAGGTTAATATTAGGTGTACCAAAGTGCATAATTTTACATTTACTCTGGCTAAATTTTTAACCTATTCTTACAGCCCCAGCAGAAAACATATTTAACAGAGAATTAAATACTGAGAAATCATTTGTATTATTAAAAAAAACTATTTTGCAGTCATCTGTGTACTTAAAAATCCAACAATACTTATTCAGTTGATAAGAAGAAAATGCCAAGGTATGGACTAAGGACAAAGCGTTGGGACACTCCAGAAGTTACAAGCAAAAAGTTAGAACAGATTCCTTACAAATAAACACACCAAAATCATCCATTAATCCAGTTATTGATCCAATTTACCAAATATGGGTTATAATGGAGTTATAAGATAAGCTGTCAAGAGCCTTTTCTAGATTCAAAACCACAACCCCAACAAATAAACACTGATCCAAAACCAGGGTAACCTGCTCATAGAATTCTGTCAGGTTATAAGAGTAGATTTACTATGAATGAAGCCATGTTGATAGAAGTTGTAAAATACATTATGATAATCTGGACTGGACATAAGAGCTACGATGCAAGTTCATAATTTTTAGAAAGGATGGAGGTTAAATTTATGGGTCTATAAGCAGAGATATCACCTTTATTACCCTTTTTGTAGATTGGGGAAATAAATCAGTGTTTCTATAGCTCAAGAACTACACATTCTTTAAGCAGCTTATTAAATATCAGGTAAAGAATTTGAGTAAGAGTGCAGTGACTACATATAATTAATACTGCTCAAATATAATCTCATGCCATAGACGTTTTTGAGCAAATGTTTTCAGTACATTAATTAAGTGTTCCTCAGATATAAGTGGACATTTTACATTATTACCTGGTAATGATCCGATGAGATTGACATTAACACAATTCCTATAATTGTAACAATAGATAAATATAATTTAATAGTATCACAGCTTCATAGTATCAGTGTATCATAGTATCCTAGCAGAATATTAGGTTATCAACCCAGGGGGCCTTTATAAGCCTAGCCATGCTTCCCAGTAAAATTGAATGGATTTTGGTTCCCAAGCAATTTGAGGGGGTACACATACCTGAGCATGGGTGACCAAACATTTACAAGTTTCATCTTTCTAATAGTCACATGTGCCAGACTAGGGGTATATTTATGGTTCCCCAGCCACTGATCCAAGTTTCACTAAAATGAGTGCAGGGATGAATTCTGTTTTACATGGATAAGAAGCCTAGTTCAGAGAAGGGGGAACCTCTGACATACATACCTGTCCCTCCAGCATTTGTTGCAGGCAAGGTTTAGATCTCTCAGTCTGGTGTTCCAGATGCTCTGTTTTTATGGATGTGCAAAATGTCTTTGTAGGCCAGGCACAGGTCACCTCTCAGCAGGCTGTAGGAGACCAAATATAAAGACAACACTTTGAGGCAGTCTGCTTAAGGCTTGTTTTCTACATCTTGCATTCTTTTTGCATGGAGTCTCAGTTGTTGCATATACCTGGCAAGGTACATACCCATACTAAGACTCAATGACTGGCTTGTGAGAGCAGAGTACAATAGAACAATGCCATGTCTGGATCTAGACGCTATGCCACTGCTAGTGCAACACAGTATGATTTCTTCAGTACAGTAGACACATGATGGTCAAATGTGAACTCACTGTCTACATGCGTTCCTAAATCACTAGCTACAGAGTCTACTATTAGTGGAGTATTGTCAATGTAGTAGTTTGCTGAGGTGGTCATATTTCCAAAAGATACTATGATGCACGTTTTGGCATTGAGTTTTCGACTATGACTCTGACACCAGTTATTATTCTATGTCAGGATTTCTTGGACAGTATTTCTGTCTTAAGGAGATTCAGTGAATGCAAGTAATTTGCAGTTATCTAGAAACCTGGACAGCCAGAGTCCCTGGATATTAGCCTTAAGCTCAGAGAAGTAGATGCCAAGCAGGAACAGCCCCAGCACTGAGCCCTAAGGCACCCATACAAGTACCTAGCCTTTTAGTGGAGGAAGACACCCCTATTCTAACATCTTGTGTCCTGTCTGTAATTCAACTGGCTATCCAGCATGTGATGTAGGGGTTAACACTTAGTTTAGTGAGCTTTTCTACAATGCCTGAGTGGAGTATTGTGTCAAATGCCTTGGCCAGGTTGAGGTAGGTAGTATACACCATTTTGCCCTTGTTAATTGCTTTTAGTGACCTCCTCAAGGAAGTCCACCAGGTTGTTGTCAGACGGAATTGATTTGGCTCCAATGTTTCTTAATTATCTATGTTGTCATTTAGAATATCCAAAAGTTCTCTCTCCATAGCTCTGCATATCAGACTAGTCAAGCATATGGGTCAATAATTTTCCAGGTCAGTGGATGGCCTGGCCTTGTGCAGTGGGATAACCTTTGCAGTCCTCCATTCATTTGGCGTGAAGCCTGTGTTAAGGATGTGGTTAATAGTATTTCTAGTTATCATGATACTTCATGTTTCATGTTATTAAGGAAGCATCCTGGTATATTATCAGGACCCATCAATGCAGAATTCTCAGCCTTAGAGAGTGCCTTGACTACCTGCTCTCTTGCGATAGTTGGGGGGGTAATGGATGTGAGTATTTCCTGAGTGACATCTGGTGAGGAAGGGGGGTAATAGTTTAGCTAAATTTGTTGGCCAGCAGATTTGTTATTATTTACTTATTTATTTACATTTGTTGACCGGTAGAGTCCGACTGGACATAATTCGATTTTCAGCGGAGGTCCGGGGAGAAAAGCTCCACAGTTAAAATATTACAGACAGTAGTTACATTGGATTTACATAGCAATTAACAATTTGATCAACATAATAACAAACAAACATAGTTACAGATGAAGAACATAGTACATCAGTAGGCAACTAGAATCTTTATAATCTGCGAAGTACATAACAGAACATTAACAATTGTTACAATAAGAAGTTCCTGCTGTATAATAAGTAGTTAGGCTTATGTGCATCTGAGTTCACTATAATCAAGGTAGTTAGTGTGGTGGAAAGAGAGGTAGTGGGTGGATGGGGTGGGTGATATTAGAGGGGGAGTTGCAAGGGCATAGCCAGCATGTTTTTAGGTGTGCTTTCAGTAAGGTTTTGAAGTGGGTGCATGATGGTACGGAGGTAATTGTGGGTGGGAGGGCGTTCCATAATTTGGCTATGGCACAAGAGAATAGTGCTTCTCCAGCAGAGTTATTGGCTCTAGTGACCTGTAAGTGGTTTTTGTTGCTGGATCTTACTGGTCTGGTGGTGTGATAGGGTTGGAGTAGATTCTGGAGGGATGGGACTTTTAGTGGATGGTTTACTAGTTTGTGGGCGAGTGCGAGTTGATACCATTGAAGGAGGTGAGGGAGTTCTAGCCAGCCCAGTTCAGCAAGTGAGAGACAGTGGTGACTACGGTAGGATGCCCCTGTGACAAATTTGGCGATTGTTTTCTAGCAGGTCTCGAGCTTGTTTAGATCGCATTGCCTTAGGTTGGTATATATTGGAGAGGCATAAAGTAGGGTGGGTGCTATATCTGCCAGCTGTGTATAAGTGGCACCATTTACAATTAATTTGGTACATTGATGTGTATTGTGAGGATACAGACATAGCTGAAGAAAGATTTGTGATTGCCTTTAGCCTAGGAGGTTAATTTTGCCTCATATGTGGCATTGGCAGACTTTATTAGCTCCCTGAGTTGCCAGACATGTCCTTTGGAATTGTTATTTTTTACCATTCCAAAAAATGGAAGTAATAAAATGTGACTTTTTAGTCAAAGAGTTGACATATTCAAAAAGTTGTTTCTTGTTTGAAGTAGATGAAGCCATTTAATTTTAAAATTGTGTTTTTTATAGCTAAGTAATTCTTAAAACTTCTTTTTTTAGTCTTCTAACCCTCTCTTTCATGAAGTAGAAAGGATGTTTCTTGTATTTTTGATATAAACCATTTCCTATATAATTTGCTGAGGCTGGCATCCCAGCAGTATGGAACCTTTTTCTGGTTACCGTTAAATTGAGTATATGTTCATAGGTTCATAGGTGTGTACTAGGCTAATGGGCATGGAGTCTATATAAGCCTAGCCCAAAAAGATTCCCTAGCATCATGCTGCCCAAAGTTAGTTCCCAGTGCCCCTGTCAAGCAAGGCCACTGAAGTGATCCCTGAGGTGAACTTCCTATTGCCCACCCACTCATCAAGATTTCTTTTAAAGATGACCGATGAAGTGCTCTGCTTGATGTGAATGGGAAGTTTGTTCCAGAGTATTGGAAGTCTCTGGGTTAGGAACCTGTCTCTCCAGCATGTTCTGTTTATTGTGGTAATGAGGTTAAGGTCCCTGGAGCATGTGGCACGGAGGGATTGAGATTTCTTTAGGTGTAGCATATCTAACAGCTCTGGGTCAGACATGGCTTTGTAGGTCAAGCAGAGATTGCCTCTAAGTAAGCGATAAGCGACAGAGTATAGCTGGAGTTATTTTGAGTCTGTCCGTATAGGGCATGTGTCTAAGGCCTAAGATCCTCTTAGTAAGGTATTTTTGTAGCCTTTCCAGTTGTTCTAAGTGTTTAGTGAGGTATGAGGATATTACTTCCATATATTGTTGAAGGATAGACTCAAGAACTGAATACTCTCCATCCCTGTAATGGGATGTTTCACTTGACCAGAATATCTTATTAAGACTTATCACTTAAACTCATTAAAATTAATATCATTAAAGTTCTATCTTTTTTATATGAGATAACAATCACCTAATGAAATATTAAATGATTATGATTTTGGATCACAATTTCCAAATGCAAATCAACATTTGCTTTGAATATCATATGTTCACAATTAGTTAAAACTAAATAAAAATATATTTGCCACGTTGGCTTGTGCATTAATTGTGACAGTACCAAGTCCAGAAAATTCTTGCTCCATCTGTGATTAGTACAGAAGTTAAACAAGTTAATTTTAGGATAACTAAAACATGTAGTAATTTGTGTATTAGATATATTAGAATGCAAAAACTTAATGTGTTGTAGATGAGTAGAAGGAACAATGAATGGCTTTCTACAGGAACAAATTAGTCTTATTAGGTCAGTACAAGGGATTCCCCTCATATCAACTACAATGGTCTCTAACAATTTATTCACTGACAGAGTTTTGTATAACAATCATTTGGATAACAAATGTAAAACTCCCCCTCCATTCTTTCTTTCTTTTTTTACTCAAGAGAATTTTATTTTTTACACCTCCATTCTTTCTGATTTTAAACATTCTGTTTTGTTGCAGCCTGTATTTATTTATTTCATCATGTTCTGATATATATATATATATATATATATATATATATATATATATATAAAAGTTCAAAACATTTTTGCCTCCCCCTGGCAGATACTCTACCGTGCATGAAACCACTTCCTTTGCAGCAGCTACAATGAATCATCCGTGCATGTAGACACCAAGGACAAAAAATGTCTTATGTTAGAAACAGTTCAACCTGTTCCTAGTTATACTTTATCACAACTCCTTAAATCGATACACAAACAGATTATATGCAAGCTAGAAGGCATCCTCACACAAGCTCAGACACACACACACACACACACACACACACACAGACACACACACACACAGACACACACACACACACACACACACACACACACACACACACACACACACACACACACACACACACACACACACACACATACATATGTATGCCAAAACGCACACATAAAACACACATAAACATATGCCCACACACATATTATACTATTCCTAACACCAAGTTTGTACCACTAGAAAAGTTAGGTAAATTCTGTGGAGATCAGTCTTTGCAAAACTAGTTGAAGGCACTACTAACAGCTTCATATTCTCTTGATAGATGATTATTTCTAAATTTCAGAAGCCACATATAAGAGGTTTCTAAGCATTCCCTGGGATTCACTAATCCTCCATGTAAGACTAAATAAGTCTTACACAGAAACTGCAGCCTAAGAGGAATACATCAGCACTCCATGCATATTCATGAGGGCACGCTGACTCAACTCTAAGGCTAACACGGAGCGTGCACGAGTGCAGGGGGCGTGTCGGACTGCCGAGCAGTCCAAATATCCACGCCCCTGCAAGTCCCTAAATCTGCAAATGTCAACTGACATGAGCGAGTCCGCTCAAATGTGTATATACCCAACACTACACTCCCCCACAGTCTAAACCCCTGTACAATTATAAAATGTAAAACTTTTATTTATTTTTTATTATTCCCGATATAGCTGCCCGTATTTGCACGTGTTTGCGTGGATTTGCCAGTTGCTTAGCTACAGTTAGCAGTTTAGACATCGAAGAGAATAATAAACTACTTATATGCAAATTAAGCCAAATAGCAATGGCGTAGTGGTAGAGCCTTTGCACAGAGGAGGCATTCCCGGTTCGAGTCCCACCACTCCACTTTCTATTTTCTGTAGGAAATCTGTATAGAAAAATAATTCCTGACATTTATCTATTACATTTTAGTAAAAAGCATTGAAATGGCCTATGTAGTAGTGAACGATATTTTATATATATATAAGAAGGTGAACTGGTTATGCATACTGATGAATGCATAAGTAATGTATCTTAAGCAATGTGAAGCACTGCTAAGCAAAGTTTATCAGTATTAAGCACATTTAAGTATAATTGCTCATAGCTTAGCACTGCTTTAACTAGCACAATGGCTTTGTGCGGAACTGCGCATCGCGCCAACTAGCGCAAACTAAACATGTTTGCGCGTAGCTGTGCACCGCGCTAACTAGCGCAACGTCGGGCAACGTTGGGCAACGTCGAACAATGTAGAGCAACGTTGGGCAAAGTTGAGCAAAGACGGCTAAACACAGCCACACCTCCTAGCCGGTCAGGGCAGTAGTAAAATAAAAAGCAATGACAGGCCTCGAACCCGGGATACTGTGCACCATAGTCACAGTACTGAACCACTAACCACTAAGCCATGACAGCTTTTGATATTCATGCACTGTCAACACACACATACATATTAATGAACGTTTACCCAGTGCTAAGCAGATGTGCTTTCAGCTGAGATTTTTCAAAACTGGCCAATTACACATAAGTGCGGGAAATGAGGCATATTTAAGCTCCATAGGTGGGAATACTTGCCATAACTGGTTGTAGCTCCAATCTGCAGGAAGCATGGCTGGTGTTGGAGAGGGCTCTCACTTTCGAGCACAACGGTGGGGCATTGAGGAGTCAAAAGTGATGGTTTGGCTCCTTGTCCATAATCATGATGCCAGACTCCTGCAGGGCCAGTTCCAGGGCACTGAATACAAAGCAGAAGCCTGGAACTGTCTTGCACATGATCTCACCAGTGCCACAGCCATCCCTCGGACTGGTGAGCAGGTCAGACACCACTACGCAGACCTGAGGAGATGCAAGCAGGACCAACTGAACCAGTGGATACAGGAGGCCCGTGGGATGCAAAATGCCCCACTACTGAGTAGGTAGCCATGGAATGAAGTATGTAAGAATTGCTATTGTAGTCGATATTATGGATAGGTATATGTCTCAATATCACTTCATTTACTTCACAGCTGCAGGTGTCCGTGTTGCGAATCAGCAAGCCTATGCAGATAGGCTGCTAAGGCTCCGCCACCAGGCAGGTTAGTAATTATTCTGCATGTATTGTTATATAAAATAAGTGAGAGAGCCTGAAAACAAGTGGTGTAGCCCAATAATGAAGGTATAATAAGTCTTGAATAACCTCTCTGCATGTACTGTTATGTAAAATAAGTGAAAGAGCCTGAAAAAGAGTGTTGTATCCCATTAATAAAGGTATAATAAGTCCTGAATAATTTCTCTGCATGTATTGTTATATAAAATAAGTGGGATAGCCTGAAAAAGAGTGTTGTAATCCATTAATAAAGGTATAATACGTCTTGAATAAGTCGTCTGCATGCACTGTATTATAAATAAATGAGAGAGCCTCTAGAAAAGTGTGTAATGTAATTCATAAAGGAATAATTCCTGGAGTGTGTCCATGTCACTTTCTTCGAAATGTTGTTGTACTCTTGCATTATAGAAATAGTACTGTTGTATTAAGCTCTGTCAACACACACTTGGGTAGGCCCATATAAAGTGAATGAAGGGAGTGCCAGTAGCTGTTAAGCATATATATATAGTCCTCAACTGTTGGTTCATGGCTGGCATGTATAGGTAAATCTGGCACATGAGTAGCTTGTTATTGTGTTCCCCAGAAATGTCAGTGTGCTGCTAGAAATGTAGGGGGCTGTTAAAATATAACTGATAATGTCACCTGAACACATCCAGATATGTAGATATATAAATATAAATAAAATATATAAATACGTAGCAGAAACATCTGCATCCTGGACAGTTTGTATGTCAGATACAGGTCAGGTATATAAGGAACTAGCAAAACCCATTTCACAATTTAACGGACATTGCCTAGTGTAATAATACATGTAGGGGATATATACCTGCAGTCAATAGGAATGTAGTGTAAACTATAAGTACATATAAGTTGTTAATGGAGGTATCTTTTTACACCCTACTGTATGTGCATAAACAATGCAATTCCACACCTCAATGGGTATGTCTAATCTCAAAACATTTGTTGGGACATATGTTCTATTGGTTTATAAATATCTGCATTTACTTTGATGCATGTGGCCTGTTCAAATACCACAATCTTGGTGGCCTGTTGCCACCAATCAATCCTGCATGCTATTGGAATGTCCACTGTTGTTCTATATATGCATGTGTTATGCTTGCTGTTCAACTGTTGGAACTCTGGTGTGTTGGGTTAATGGGAATACTACTGCATGCTATTACAACTAATTTGGAATGCTGTTGGCTGTTACCAACCCATATTGTCATTAAATCCTCCTAAACATAGAACGCATGGGAAGGCCGGTCCCAGCGGACCCACCTGTCCCACCTCAGCTGACGATGGCACCTGGCACCAGCAGGTCCAGTGCCCAGCTCGGGACCTCCTCCTCCGTTGGCCCTGTGTCACCTTCTGGTGGAAGTGCTGCAGGGGATGGGGCTTGCCCCCCCCCCCCTGCAAGCATGGCCAGAGGAGGGCCACCTATCACCCTCAGAACGGTTCTGGTGCTTAGGGAGATCATGCGTTCAGTCGCTGATTCTCTACGCCAGCTTGAGGCACATGTGGAGCGACTCCCGGGTGAGCCTGCCCCTCCTACACAGCCCCCAACACAGCCACCCTCTGGGATGTGAAGGTGCAGTAGTGACTGCCCATGGGTGGGGATCTCAGTTCCACTGTTGCCGTCTGTGAGCTCATGGGCTTGCAATTTCCAAACATCCTTCCCCATCAGTGGTGTTCACCCACCACATGTGTCATATTCCACCCCTGTATGCGTCTTGTTTGTCTTGTCTGTTTACCTCCCCAACCTACCTCCCCAAATATACCTACTTCCCCTACACCACATTCCACTCTCACCTGAAAAAAAAAAGGGCTGTCTGCTACCAAAAAAATTATGCCCCATACATAGCTGCCCATTTTGCACACATGTCTTCTGGTGATATTTATACTGGTGATATATAAACTGATATTTAATTGGCAGTACAACATACTTTGTTGTCCTCACCCCTCTCTCAGGGGTGGAAGGTTTCAAATTTTCCTCCAAATTTCTAGCATATGCACAGCTGTTGCTGTTAAAGAAATGGGCAGCTATGGACCTTCCCTACACCGATCCTGCATATCCCGAGCTGTTTTCCCTACTGTCTTTCCCTCTTTGTGCCCCTTTTTCACCACTTTCCTATCTCCCCATTTTCTTTTCTTTCAAAAAAATGAACGTGGGGGTTAGCGGGATTAAGCCCTTTTAAGCAGTAGTTAGCGGGTATGCGCTTGTGTGCGCTTAGCTAAGTATTGTTAAGCTTTGTGCAAACCTGCGCAAACCCACTTACTACTGCTTAAAAGTGCCTTAGTCACCCTGCATGTGAGGGCCATTGTTCTGCTCAGCAGCAAAATAAAACACCTCTGTCAGACTCGAACCCAGGACCTTGGGCACACTACACTGCATGAAGTACCACTAAGCCACAGTAGATATACAGCAGGTTGTTGCTGAAATGGATATACTATGCATCAGAATGAGTGAATGTAAAGGATAGATAGGAATGCCATAACACAAAACCTGTTCTACGGAACTTTACCAGCAATCATTGTGGAATTGCATTACATGACTGTGATACCAGAACCAGCCATTCTAGCAGTAAATAATGTTACAGCAGCACTTTACAACCCCCACACAGTATCATAGCAGGACAATCCCCACCCAAACATACAAAATAACTGTGTGTTCAGGGTCTAGCAAGGATGTAGGCAGGCATACTCACTACTTGAATTGTCCAGTTTTCATGAGCATCCCGTGCTAATGACAACAATAAAAAGCACAAACTGTGCAGAAGTGAGTACATTAATATTCACAGTATAGCAGTTCACAAACAGTTCATGTGCCAAATGAATACATCTCAATAACTACATATGTATGGCAGCTAATTGTATAAGCAGAAAAAAACGACATACTCCCATGTATCTTGTGTTAGCATTTGTAGGGGTGAGTACAATTCTACACTAACAACTGTGTACTGGAAGTGGCAACATTCAGGTCTGAGTACAATATTCAAATAACTGGCTACATCCCTAGCTTCAGATATAAGAAGTATACCAACCTTCTGACTTACACAACGGTGTCCACAGCAAACAAACATGTGCCCCGCTTTGGAAAGCTGAAAGGGCTACGCCTACCTGACTTAGCAATTTATAGCATTGGGTTGCTATGACAGTAAGTACTGCAATTACCACACAGCAGGCTGCATGCAGTTACCAAATGGTGGCCACCAATTGGTGCAGAGGCCATCACATACACATGTGCAGATACCTATAAAAGCAGGCTGTACTTGCTGTCCACACATGCAATCATTTCATTGCAGCTACAGAGAGAGAGAGCGAGAGAGAGACAAAGACAGACAGAGACAGACAGACACCAACATCTACAACAACAGCAACAGCAACAGAAAAAAAAAGATATTAAAAAAAAATATTAAAACAAAAAATAAGATATAAAAAAAAATACAAAACACACGGAACTGACAAATACAAACACATACAAAGGAAAGGTATGTAACAGATATGTATTTATTGGCATGTAGTAAATGTTTTTGAAGAGTACTCTACATACTTTGAATCATCCATATGTGGCAGCAGTACGTATCTATGCACAGATGCCCTGCATAACTACTGCCATGGAGAAATCAGTGTGTAGCTGTGTGCAGTGGGATATGACTGTGACATATGTACCTCAGCATTAAATGTCAAACATCTGATCCATGTTATCTGTGATCTGTACAGTAGTGTGTACAATGTCTGTTTGGGGGAGTAGCGCATACAGCTATATAAACATGGATGTGACAGAGCAACAAATGCATGACAGTCATATTAATGTGTATCTTAGCATTGGCAACAGCTGTACCAGGCTAGAATGCTAATCTAGCATTTGCAGCTATATATACACCCTCTAATATTACTGTGTGCTCACATGTGACACCTGTTCATGTTGCAGCAAGGCCCAACAGGTCAGCCTTGAGGTCCATGGACTTACACAGTGTGGACCTTGTGTGTGTATGGCACACACATAAGGAGAGATCTGTCTGTGTCAGATATATTAGCATCTGTACATGTGCATAGAGCAAGGGACATACTGCAACTGTTTGTGAAGGGTGGACATATATATGTTGGTGAAGGTTATGTGCATATTTCTATGTAGGTTGTAGTGTGTGGCAAACAAGACAGCATACAGTGCTGGTATATGACATGTGGTGGTTAAACGCTGTGGGTATGATTTGTCAGGTTTGCAGTGTTGCAGCCAGTGAGGCCTGCTAAAGCTACATGGGCTGAGAACACTTTCAATGCATTCTGCACAACACTGTGCAATATTATTACATAACTGTATATCTCACAACATTTGCATTATTGATATTCTCACCATGAAAGGTGGACTGTATATGTGCCTATATGTATATCTATATGTACACCAATGGATGTTTATATGTATGTGTGTGTGTATATATATATATATATATATATATATATATATATATATATATATATATATATATATATGTGTGTGTATATAATGTATATATATATATACATATATATATATATATATATATATATATATATATATATATATATATACATATATATAAATATATATATATATATATATATATATATAAAGAGAGAGAGAGAGGGTCATATTTACTGCGACAGATGCCTGTTGACAAAGCCATGGACTCAAGCTCAATGTTGAAACTGCATTGGCATCCCTTCTGGCAAAAACACCGTACCCATGAACTACCACATAGGTGGTTGTCTACTTAACACTGAAAGTGTGATAAGAGACCATGGGACACAGGTGGACAGTAGTCTCCCCTTTGATAATCACATTACCACACTAGTCATGTAATCTGTCTACGTGGCACACCTCATCACAAAAGGTGTGTCATCCAGGGAAATATAGGTCAGTGTTCCCCTCTACTCATCACACATAAAACCCATTATAAAGTACAATGCCCCATGTGGTATGTACCTCACAAGACATCTACAGCAACTGGAAAGGCCACAGACATACCTCACAAAGAGTAATACCGGCCTCAAACAGATGGCCTATGCAGATCGTCTCATAAAACCACAGCTAGACTGTGTTGCATACCGCCTACCCAGAGGTGACCTCTGCCTAACATACAAAGCTATGTCAAACCCAGAGCTGTTGGACATGCTCCATGTAAACAGATCACAATTCCTACGAGGTACACACTCTAGGGACCTAAACCTTGTCACCTCAATAGACAGAACATGCTGGAGGGATAGATTCCTATCTCAGAGACATCCCATACTCTGGAACAAACCACATATCAATAGCAAACCAAGCTCCTCATTAGCAGTCGTCATGAATAATCCTGATGATTGGATGGGAGATAGGAAATACACACCGGGAATCACTTTTGTGGCTCTGCTGGACAGGAGCACGTGAAATTAAATTACATGTGTGTTAAAGGCCAGGGTGGCGTATGGCTAGGCTTCTATAGGCCCTAGGGCCAATAGCCTATTACCTACCTATGAACCGATACACACCCACATGTACTTGTTGCAATAATTGCTATGTGAGGTTGACTGAGTGTGATGGTGAATGTGTTGGTGAATATGTCGAGGTTCTGTATATGTGTGATAGCTTAGTGGGAAACAGTTTCTGTAATGCTATTTTGTGTCCTACCTCTGATACCAGCAAAAGATGTGTATGCTATTGCTAGACAGAAAAAGCAGTATGGCATATGGTCTGACGTAGTCCGTTGGTGTGGACTGGGGTGTGCCATTGTAGGCTAAAGCAGTACATGTATGCTTATTGATTGGTACTGCTGGTAAATCCAAATCCCGTATGAACTGTAGTACTACCTGAAGCTGTAGGCCTAAACAGCACAGTATGGTGTATGTCCACATTGCTTGGAAACACTGTTATGTGTGTTCCCTGTAGTCCTCACAGATTACATACCTCAGGCATAATGTTTTGTAAGTACTGACACACAGTACTGTATGGTACACAGGTAAAGCTCATCTGGGTTGCCATACCTTTGTGTCTTGTATGTATGTCTGATGTGTGTGTGGGTATGCCTGTAACATGCCCTCGGTCATATGTGTGTTACAGGATATAAGTGCGTATCTAGCAACATGTATAGACTAGTACAGCAGTATGCCACCTATACTAATGAATGTGCACATATGTTAGGCAGGGGTTTTCCACCAACAACTAGTGTGGTATACTGGTAATACTGTAACTGGACTTTACGATCATTGCAATGGATGAAATATTTCTTTATGCATTAGCTTGATATATACCTCCTGTGGGTAGGTTGTGCATTGTGTCACATACAGTGTGACATGTACTGTTGTATAGTCTTACATACTGGTTTCTCTTTGTTGCTGTGCAGAACATGGATTGATATATAGAGCGTGCCAGGCACTGTCAGGCAGTTGTGGTATGAGCACTGATATGTGGTATTGAAAGTGTGTATCCTCTGACAGCCAATAGGTTGCTATATATGGCAGTTCAGTGATATCTGTACTTTAGAATGTTAAGTGTGCCACATGACTTGCTCACACATATTGTTTCATTATCTTTCAGGGTCATGGCCCACCATCGCGATCCTACATATAGCCCAGCAGAGGATGAGTAAATAACAACCAGCCTGGTTCAGCACTATGCCCTGCTCTTCTCAAGAACCAGCCAGGACCAGCATGAGCGGACTGCATTGTGGCAAGATGTTGTCCATCGGGTAAAGGACATAGGCATGCATAACCGGACATATGAGCAGGTATGCCATCACTGCAGTGATTTACTTAGACATGTCCGGCAGCATGCGTCTGATGTCCATAGACAACAGCTTGCCACAGGTGGTGGGGTAGCCATCCACCCCCCCTCACCAGAGTGGAAGAGCTACTCCTCAGCCTGGTGGCTCCTGGCCAACAACAACAACCACAAACATGTATCATCATGGATGCCGGAACCACCCAGTGAGTTGACACGGAGCGTGCAGGTAACATAGTATATCTGTAGACTACTGTTACCTCTATTGGTAGATCATGCATATGTGAGATGTGTACTGTGTAGTTAGAAGATGTGGAGCCTGGTGTGTGCAATACTGATAATTTGGATCATAATCTGTAGGCCTGTGACTGTCAACCATTGTACTACTGTAAGATTGCAAACCCACAGTAGCAATGCCATAGTTGTTGCCACTGACAAACTGTCTCATGTCCTTGTAGGTCTCTCTGGTGTGCAAGGCAACAGACCCATGCTGGTGAGTGTGTTCTACATTTAATATTGCATAATATATGTGCATGTCATAGGTGAGGTGTAGGACAGGTACATGTAACACACCTATGGATAATGCATGCTGTGCATGTTTGCTGTTAGACTATGCACATCCGAGTAACATGAGTAGCTGCCTCAAACACATGCAATACACAGAGTATCCCACACAATTGTGGCAAAACTGTAGTGGACATTGGATAGGCAGAGTTGATACACATGCACACAAGATACACAACATTGTCATATGCAGTACACGTTAATATGCTACACATGGCGTATTCAGACACCCGCTGTAAGATCACACTCCACTATCCCAAATGTCATCCACACAGCACACATAATATACCTGAGGGGTAGAGGCCTATCATGGGGCTGTGCGACACTATGCAACACATAACACATTCATGTTTTAAATAATGTAGATTCTGCTTTAAATATCTTAATTAGTTAATTGATTAATTGTATTGGATTTCAATATAAATAGGCAGGCTGTGAGCAGGCATTTTACTCTGTAAAGGCTGTTATGGCCGAGGCACTAGGAGTTTTACTGGTAAAGTTTTCACTGTGTTTTTTACTGTCAAATTTGCTGTGGAATTAAACAGACTTTCATCTGGAAAAGGTGTTACTGGGTTTTGGACATGGTACCATAACATAACACATTCATGTTAGGCAATGCTCCCTATTGGGCACCTTACAAATCCATGTAACAACTGACTGTGACATGGTGAATGTAGCCATGGTACTGCAGTTCAGGTACAGCATGCTAGGTGCCAGTCTGGCACACATTAATAGCCTTGAGTGACCACATGATGCTGCATGATGATGGCTCATGGTACTACACCCCATCCAGTTACAGTAACCTCAGTACTACACATAGCATTCATTGCTATGCACCTCAATGTTGTGTGTGTGCAAACATATGCACTTATACACAATAAGTGCATAGCAATCACCATTTGTACAAAGTGATGCATATATGTCTTGTAATGCTATGGAGTGTATAGGTCACATGGCACACATTGGGTATGTGTGATATTTAATGTTGCAGTTGTGTTGTAGCATGCCATGTCATGGCTGGCACTGGCATGTACACAATATGTCCTACACTCACCATAACCACTGTACAATGGCTATGTTGAGCAATGGTATTCCATCAAGTATACATGCACCACTCATCCTGTGTGTATACATAGCATGCATGTGCTAAACCTGTGTCCAAAATTATCTGCTAAAGACACAGATGCTCTAATCAGAAATAGATATCTATGTGACACACAGATACACATCCAGCCGTGGTATGTATACCTGTGAGTGATGGTGCACAGGACATTGCAGAGCTTGCAATACTTGCACAGCAATGTTGTGTCCATGTACACATTGCATTCCAGGGTGAGGCCAATCACTGAACAACAACACACATGCATCAGAGCCATATATACTGTTATTAGCAAGGGCTGTCTACACTCGCACTGCATGCTGTTGAGCAACACTCATCCTGCATGCTGACATGTGTGATATGACTGGTTTGTGATACTGCACCCTACCATCAACCGCTATTGAGTATGTTCTGGATGGCTGGTGGTGTGTGTGTGTGTGTGTGTGTGTGTGTGTGTGTGTGTGTGTGTGTGTGTGTGTGTGTGTGTGTGTGTGTCTGTCTGTTTTAGTGAGGAGTGTATTTGTGTGCATGTGTGCATGTGTGCATGTGTTCATGTGTGCATGTGTTCATTTGTTCATGTGTTCATGTGTTCATGTGTCCATGTGTGCATGTGTGCATGTGTGCATGTGTTCATGTGTGCATATGTGCATGTGTGCATGTGTGCATGTGTTGCGACATCATGTACAGGTCGTAAAGTGTGTTTCCTGTCTTCTTCTCACAGGTGCTGAGGTTGAACTGGTTCACTGCAACAGGGAACCTGATGTCACTGAGCAAAATAGTGATAATAAGGATAGGTGTGTTGAGGCACAGGCATGTTTGCCAAGGTCTGTTGTTGGGCCACCAATCGACAGAACACAAGTGTCCACCCCATCCATGCACACAGTCATACTGCCAATACATCCATCACCAATGCCCTTAGCTGAGGGACAGTGTACAGTTGGCATTGGCCAGGACAGTGTGGTATCTATGGCACATGCAACCCGACACAGCAGCCATACCCAGATGTCTGGAATGGTACCACATAGGCAGATGTCCAGGGGTTCTCGTCGGAGCACTGCTGCTCATCATGCCCTTGGCAGACATGCCACAGGTCTTACAACCTCATGCATGTTCCAGGCTATCATGGCGGCACCGGCACATATGGAACGGTACACCAGACAGGGACTAAGGGCACAGAGGGCACATAACACCGCTGTAATTGATAGTATCCGTGACCTAGCAGGTGCCATCCGTAATTACACTGAGGTCACTGATAGACGTTAGGGTGAGACATTAGATGTCCTCCGCAATGTCATGTCCATGTGTCAGGACAGTGCGGGATGTTTGAGACATTGACGTGGACGTATGCCAGCAACATCACCAGCTGGCAGTCGCCGCGGATATCCCTCAAGTCACAGCCACTGCCGTAGTGCCAGTACTAGCCCCAGGAATGTTGGGGGTGGATTGTCCATAGACCATCCTAGAAGACCACATGCACGTGGCTCTGGACAGTCCCAGCAGGGACCTGGGTTCAGTGTACATTTGCCCACCTCTGAGGATAGTACCCAGTCTGGCTTAGTACCTGATACTGTCAGTAGCACACTGCCAGGCACAGGTACCATGTCCGTGGCCAGAGATGGTAATCTGTAAAGCCTGGCAGGTACAGTCTGTGGCTGTCCCACAAATCCTCATTTATGGCAGCCACATGGTGGAACTGTGTGCATGCAGACACACATACACATAATCCAGACACCTGGGGCTAACACATACCCACACACATTACATCAACATTGGCCCATAGCAGTACTCCTGGCCCTCACACACACACACACACACACACACACACACACACACACACACACACACACACACACACACACACACACATACATGGTGATTGTATGGCTCAATGTAGGCCTCTGGCAAACCAACAACACACCCTGTGCATATGATGAAACCTGTGTCACCTCCTGTCATCTGTAACATTGATGCAGGAACAGGCTACCATGGTGCTGATGTACAGGGTGACTTTACAGCAGTATAGCAATGTTAGCATGTTGCCAGCAGTAGAGTGTAATGATATCCTTGAAGGTGTAGCTGACCAGGCATGATGCATTTAAGCTATGATTGTCAATGTAGTATTGTTTACACCAGTGTTAGTTCAAATAGTGTATTGTCCGCCCACGTGCCACTTGGCTGATGTGTGTAGTATTGGCAGCACGTGTTAGAGAGTGGACAGTATGTGTGGGATGTGTGTAGCACAGATTTGCAGGTGTACATTTGTGAACATGGTGGAGGTGCACTGTCTGCATGTACATGCATAGTGGACACATGGGCAGGGTGACATGCCCTGTGTTGCACAGTAACACTCCATAGTTTCTATTGGTGGCCAGTATGCATTGTACTACACACATTTTGGAACTTGAGTACACATGTGTGTATGACATGGTTTGACACTGTGCTGTGGGTGATACTGTTACTATATGTCATTGTTTTGCATTCTGGTAGTATACATAACCTCAACAGCCTGACCATAAACAGTCGTTAGATGATGTCTTGACAACTGACACACAGATGTAGGACACACAGTAACATTTGGATCCTTCAGGTACTATACTATGCCAGTAACCAGTGGTATTCACCTGCACCCATTCCTGAGACCACTCCTGTTTGGCATATAGCTCTCTTAGGTACAAGCAATCACAGTAGGGATATGTCCGTTCACGTCTGGAAATGCATATTGTGGCTTATAATGCATTCTCTGGATGACACACACATCCTCCACAAGGGTATCATACAAACAGATACCTGTTGTCAAACCCATGCTGTAAAGCTATAAGCCAACCAAAGCATAGTCATCCACCTTTATGAAACATACTATCCCCACAGTACCACATAGGTAGTAGCCACCAACTTGTTGAACAGGTACCAATGTGTACATGCAGCCAAGGGTTACATCATCTCTCCTTTGGTAATCACATTTCCAAAGGTATTTTGAAATCCCTCACTGGATCACATAAGCAATAAGGGGTCTGCATGCATATCCACAAAGGTTGTTGTACACCTATAATGCATAGCCATCATTGACAGACTTTGCTGCATTTGAACAGGTCTGAAATATACCTCAGCCATAAACCCTTACTCACACAATTCAGTAGAAACCATAATGAGTGTGTGTGACACGGATGACCAAGGCCAGGGATCACTGCAGTGGCTGACCTTGTCACAAGCATACAGATGTGACCTAAGGTCTGGAAAGTGGCAGCACACTCTGGCAAAGATAACAGATGTGTTCATGGAGAAAGCAGGGTTCCCACCTATGAAATAATTGAGGTCACATGTACGTATATGTATTTGCCACACAGCTACCTGACATGTGCAATGCACATACTGTTGTCTTACTGATATGTCATACAGTAGTAAAAGCAAAACCCACAACACATTGACCAACAGTGTCACACACATAGAGCACACACACACACTCACCAAGTGCAGGATTCTAACCCCTACCTAACTACTTTATGATAATAGAGCAGTACACATTAACACGGAGTGCTATACACATTACTGGACATTTCCCTTTCCACAGGTATATTTGTAGCATGGTGACATCATCAGACTTGACAAAGATAAGTATACCACTTTTAAGGTGTTCTACTACTCTCCAAAATGTTTGCTCCTCTCCAAGGAGATTACACACACACACACACACACACACACACACACACACACACACACACACACACACACACTTGTCAAGTGAGGATTCAAACCCCTACCTAACTACTTTATGACATTACAGGAGTACGCATTTACATGACGCGCTATACACATTACTGTGAGTTCTCCTTTCCACAGGTATATTTGAGGATGGTGACATCATCAGACTAGACAAAGTGGGTTACATTAGGTGGGCTACATAGAAGGAATGTCTTAACACTTTGGCCATGTGATCATCAAAGGATAGTTTACTATCTACCTGTGTCCCCAGGGCCATAATGACTTTCTCTGTACATACTGGATTACCTCCTATGTGGTAATTTGTGTGCACTTTGTTTTATCCAAAGGGGATGACTATGCATTCTTTGGCATTCTGCTTGAGGGCATTATTTTGACACCGGGTATCTGTCTCTGTAAGAGCCCTCTGGAGGATGTCTGTGTCAGCCATAGAGTTGATTATGGACCACAGTTAGCAGTCATCTGCAAACCTGTTCAGCCATACTCCTCCAGTGCTTGCCTGTACCTCTGAGCAGTATCTACTGAACAGGTGGGGTCCGAGGACTAAGACCTGTGTGATGCCATTTGTGACTGGTTTAGAGTCGCACATGGCACCCGCAACCCTGAACATGTGTGTTTGATCTGTGAGCCACTTGGCCACCCATCCTGTGACATAGCTGTTAATGTTCAAGCTGGTAAGCTTGTCCATGATGACAGAGTGGGGAATGGTGTAGAAAGTCCTTAGTGAGGTCCAGGTGGGCTGTGTGGACTACTTTCACCTCCATCTATGTCCTTGGTAACTGTTTCAAATAAGTCAACTAGGTTTAGGAGGCAGGATCTGCCTTTAACAAGGCCAAGTTGGGTAGAGTCCAGTGTCTGGAGGTCCCCAATGTCTGTTTATGGGTTCCATGATAATTTGCTCCATAGCTTTGCAGACAAGGCTGAGTAGACATATAGGGCAATGGTTTCCAGGTTCTGTTGTGGCACCCCCTTTGTGGAGCTGGATGACTGTTGGTGTATGCCATTCTTTGGGTACATAGCCTGTGGTACGATTGAGTCTGGACAGTGAATGTAGGAGAGGGTGTAGTTCCTTTTAGGGCTGGTGTAAGACACAGCCTGGGACACCATCCAGTCCCATTGATGCTGTGTTCTTAGCTTTGGAGAGGACTGTCTTTACCTGCATGTCCATGAAGTCTGGGGCTCTGCATTCTTCTGGGATGGACACAGGCCCTTTTGGGGATGATAGGGGGAGTTTGCACTGAACTTGTCCCCCAGGATTTGGGCAATGTAAGTTGTTTCAGTGTATTTCTTGCCATTTTTCAGTAGCTGACAGCATACTGGGATGTTGCCACCTACATGTTTGGTATAGCTAACGAAGGCTTTGTGGTTGTTATTCTTACATTCCTTGGCAATTTGTCTTTAGAAACTGGCCTTGGATTATTTTATGAGCGATCATTGTTTCTTCCTAATAATGATCAGTGATACCTTTCCTTTTGTGAAGTTTGCACTATCATGTGTTTGTTTCCTCCTGCTGTTGTCTAGCTTATTCATGGGCGACGACCACCAGATTGGTTTCTTGTTTTTGGAGGAGTGCATCTTGGTTTTATTTGGGATGTCTCGATCCATGCATCCTTGTAGATGTTCATAGGATGCACTTGTAAATGATTTGGCAGATTGTATAGCATTATCCTATAGCAAGGGGGCTTTGGAACTTTCCACTTTGGTCTTGGGAATTATGCAGTTTGCTTTTGAAAATGTCTTCACAGTGGTTTCATTGACTGGGGGGGGGGATGGATGTCCAGTGTGATTACTTTATGATCTGATATTACCAGCGTGGGCTTTATCTCTGTTGTGGTACACTGGTACCCCATGTTGGTGATGATCAGGTCCAGTATGTTGTCACCTCTAGTGGGCGTGGTGGCCAGCTATTCCAGGGTGTTAGAGTTTTTAAACTCTAGGAAACATTGGGCAAAGGATGTACACGAGTAATTCTCCCACTCAATGTTTGGGTAGTTGTAATCTTCTCATATAATGGTGTTTGATAGGACCTTTATATTTTCCACTGTTCTCAGGAATACTGAGTGAGGTTCCTGAGACAAGGTAGGTGATCTGCAGCAGGCTACAATCTGATGAGCAGCTTTGCCCAATGTTAGTTGCACTTGCATGGTCTCCAAGGCCTCATACTGTGCCACTAACCTGAAGGTGTGGGTATCCATAAGGTAAAAGGATACACCCCTTCCTTTTGTATTTCACTCGTGATTTTGGGTCTGAAGATCAGAGGGAATGTGAGTGTTTTACGTGGGGAATGTTCAACAGCTCTGTGTTTGACATAGCTTTGTATGTTAGGCAGAGAACACCTCTGAGTAGGTGATATGCAAGGGAGTACGGCTGGAGCATTTTGAGATGGTCTGTACATGGCATGTATTTCAGGCCACTAATGCTCTTTGTGAGGTATTGCTGCAGGCTTTCCAGTTGTTGTAGTTGTCCTGTGAGGTACATAGCAAAAGGGGCATTGTACTCTATTATGGTTCTAGTGAGTGATGAGTAGAAGAGAACAATGTCCTCTTCTATTCTGCATGAGACACCTTTTGTGATGAGGTGTGCCACATAGGAGGATTTCCTGACTACTGTGGGGATGTGATTATCACAGCTGTATCCACTGTCCACCTGTGACCCAAGGTCTCTTGTCACACTTTCAGTGTTAAGTATACTACCGCCTATGTTGTAGTTCATGGCTACAGAGTTTTTAACAAAGGGGATGACAATGCGCTTTCTGGCATTGAGCTTGAACCCATGGCTTTGACAACAGCCATCTGTCTCAGTGAGGCCCTTTTGTAGGATTTCCCCATCTTTAGTGTTTACAATTATGGCTCCTAGTTTGCAGTCATCTGGAAACTTCAGTAGCCACAGACCTTCCATGTTAAAGTTTACTTCAGGGAAGTAGATACTAAACAGGACAAGACCCAGGACTGGACCCTGTGGTACTGCAATTGTCACTGTTCCAAAGTCATACATGGAGTCTGCTACTTTCACAGTGTGTGTTCTGTCAGTAAGCCTGTTGGCAACTCATCTTGTGACATAGCAATTTATACCTAGTTTAGTGGGTTTATCTATATTTACAGAGTGTGGGGTGGTGTTGTAAGCCATGGCAGGATCTACATAGGCTGTGCAAACCACCTTACCCTTGTCTACGGTTCTGGTGACTGCTTCAATGTCATCTATCAGGTTTAGGAGACATGATCTGAATTTTACAAACCCAACATGGTTGTGGTCCAGGGTTTGGGGATTACAAATGTATTTTTTTATAAGTTGTATGATGATACATTCCATGGCCTTGAAGGGCAGGCTCATCAGGCTAATGGGGCGCTAGATCCTGGGGTCCATGGTGTCTCCACCCTTGTGTAGTGGGATAACCGTTGCTGTGCACCATTCAGCAGGGACAAAGCCTGGGGTGTGGCTATGACTGAACATGGTACGTCGGTGTGGTGCCTGTTCGTTCTGTGGTTTGTGCAGAACACAGCCTGGAAAGTTATCTGGTCCCATGGCTGCTGTGATACTGGCTTTGGAGAGTGTTTTTTACCTGTGAAGCTGTGATGACAGCAACTTTGCAGTCTTCCATTATAGTGATGTGCTCTTTCTTGGGTGAGAGGGGGGTAAAGTTAACACTGATCCTATCTGCCAGGATGTTGGCAATATCAGTTGGGTCTGTATATTTACTGCCATTGAGCTGTAACTCAGAACAGATCTGAGTGTTGCCATGACATGGACCTGTCTGTTGTGCAGAGATCTCCTGAGTAGACAGTATGCAACAGAGTACAGATTGGGTTAAATTCATTCTTGTTACATGGGGCAACTGTTTGAGGCCAGTAATCCTCTTGTTGAGGTACTTCAGTGGTCTTTCCAGCTGCTGAAGGTGCCTAGTCAGATTCATCACAAGTGTGTTGTGGTACTCTCTGATGGGTCTGATGACTGATAAGTAGAGGGAACCTCCTTTGACCTACATGCACAGACCTTGGCAGGTTGTGTGAACACATAGCATGAATTTCTGACCACTTTGTGAATGTGTTTCTGGAAGTAGAGATGACTATCCACATTTGTCCATAGATCCCTTATTATCACCTCCATATTTAGCCTAAGTGTGTGAGCATGCCCAGTATGACCTTTCAGTATGTTGTTGCCTGACATTTGCTTCGTTTATTTACGTTTATTTAAGTGTGTGAGCATGCCCAGTTTGACCTTTCAGTGTGATGCTGAATGAAATCAACTACATTTGTTGAAGTGTGTGAGCATGCCCGGTATAGACATTTATACTATATGTGTGTGGAAAATCAAGTTGTATTTTTACAGCAGGGATCACCTTTGTGTGATAAATCAAAAGGGATCATGCTGTGCCTGCAGGGCTTCTATGAGACACTTTGCATGGACTTATCAACATTTCTACATACGGGGGGGGGCAGCTATTCTTTGTACATTTCTACCCGGGGGCACACCTGATTGTTACTGTGGGTGTACATAGGATAAGGGGTTCACCTGACACTTATACACATTTGCTAGGCCTGCACTGCTATGTAAGGTACTCCATTTCAGTCTGTACTGCTGCCTATCATACTGGCTTGAGGCATACTACTGTACTAGAGATTTAGTGTCCACTGTCACGTATATTAGATTGCAACTTCATAGTCTACCCAACCCACATCACACCGCTTGGCCTGCTGTTCTCTGTCTGCATAGGCCTGTGGGGGAGGTTACCCATATGCCTCTTTAGGGGCATGCTACAGCATTTCTTTGTGTTTGCATTAGTGTACCATTATCCTACTGTGCCTGTGCCAGTGAAATGCTGTCATGGCTTAGTGGTTCAATACTGTGACTATAGTGCACAGTATCCTGGGTTCGAGCCCTGTCACTGCTTTTTATTTTCATAATGGGCAGACCAGACTGCTTAAGGCACAGTAAAGTAGATATGAGCATGTTTACCTGACTTTGCTCAACTTTGCTTGACTTTGCCCAACATTGTTCAACGTTGCCCGACGTTGCGCTGGTTGGCACGGGAAATTTTGTTTACATATACTAATTTGTGGTAAAAGCTGCCTAGCACTGCTTTATATTGCTTAAAACATGGCAATCATGCCTCAGGTGGTGCTGCAGGGCTGCCTATGTCAGATGCACATAGTACACTCCCTATACATGTTTGAAAACAGGTAGTGTCAAGTTAGGCATCCCTTTTATTTTCTGTGCGAGTCAGAGGGAGGTATCATTTCCAGGGTTCCTTCTGAGCCAGTGTATGTGCTATGCGTTGCCTCTTTGCCAAGGCCAAGGCATACTGGGCACGCCTCCTTCTGCCTACTGGGGCAGGCTCAGGTTGTTCCTCCTTCGAGTCACGCTGTGCCTGTGCAGGCCTTGGCAATGGTGGGGGGCTGTTTGGCCCTGCCCCATGCTGTTCCTGCTGCAGCTGTTTTCACAGGATCATATTGTGTAGCATGGCACATAGCATGACAATTTGGGTACATGTAGTTGGTGAGTACTGCAAGGCTCCACCAGATGTGTCCAGGCACCGGAACCATGACTTGAGCATCCCCAAACATACGCTCGATTACATTTCGTGTTTGTGCGTGTACCTCATTATGGAGCTCTTTTTCAGGTGTGTGTGCATTTCTGATGGGTGTCATCAGCCACGGCTCCAGTGCGTATCCAGCATCCCCCACTAGGTGGCCATCAGGGATGTCCCCACTGGCAAATGTCTGGTACAGCTGCGTCAGATGCCAGATATGGGAATCGTGGTTCCAGGGCAGCCAGCACACACATTCAGTATTATGCCCTGGGCATCGCACATGACCTGGCAGTTGATGGAGTGGAAGCCCTTGTGGTTGATATAGGCCCTACCCCGCTCACCGGCTGGTGCTTTGATGTGTATGTGCGTGCAGTCAATTGCACCCACTACCTCAGGGTATTCCGCTATTTGCTGGAAGAGACGCATATTGCTGCCAATGCCTCACGGGAATTGGGGAAATATACATGATCACTGACATGTGCTGACATGGCATTCAGGAACTGGTGCAGTACCCTGGATGCTGATGCCTGTGAAATCCCCATCATATCACCAGTTGGTCTCTGGAAGGTACCTGTTGCTAGTATTCTTAGGCCAACACATACCTTGGTTTCCACTGGGATGGGTTCCCCTCTGTTGGTTCTGTGTGTGAGGCGTGGCCTGCACAGCTCAACAATTTGCTGCAGGAGGTCTCTGTCCACTCTATAGCGCTCCACTATCTCCAGCTCATGTAGCCCCTGGTAGGTTACCCTGGGTCTGTACACTCTTCTCCGTCTCCTCACTGTGGGTTGCTGAGCAGCATTCACAATGGCACCACCCTCAGCATCTTGCACATGTTGCCTTATAATAGCAATGGCAGCCCCTAACATTTTTTTGTCTCAATTAAGCTTTTTAAGTTTTCACTTCTCTTTGTATACTGCAGTGTTGCAGTGTTTCTGAGAAAAACATGGGGGAAATGTTGTTTGCAGAGTTTTAAGTGCTGGGCTGGGCTAGTGTACTGCCTGTGTAATTGGCTGATTCTGATTGATTTCACCTGGCAGCTCTGCTAGTTCTCCTTGGTTAACTTCCTACTACTTCTTTTCCTTCCTTTTACCTTTCTATTTCCACAGGGGGCAGTGATGCGCAAACACGCGCACACGAGTGCACATGCGCGCACACAGGCTTAGGCAGGTACACATCCGCACACACAGGCTTAGACAGCCTTACACAGGCTTACACGGGTGCACACACATGCACACAGGCGTAGACAGGTTTACAGGCACACACATGCGCACACACAGTGTAAGCACCTTTGCAAGAAACTTTAGTGATATCCACGGCATACACCTTCGGTTTCTGGGTTTCAGTTAAGACAACTGTAGACACGCCTCTTCCAGTCCTGAGTAACTCACAGCAAACACATGCCACTTTGCTCCAATAAGCTTACAGTCTTTCATACATACCCCCTCATGATGTCACCTATCGTCTACTCTACTACTCCCCTAATCCTACACTTACACTCTAGGGACATGTCTCACATGGCAGGGAAAATTGGGATTCACTATCCTTATCCTCATTTGCATAGGATTGCCTACTAATGCTTGGTTACATCTCTCAAACTGAGCTTCCCCCCTTAGCAACCACTACTCAGTAGCCATGTTGTCTTCAGCCTGCCATTCACCTGCATGGCAGAGGAATATTTTTAATAAGAATGCCTATTTTTGGCTTTTTTTTAATTTTCTGTTTTTTATAGTGCCGCATGTTTGCGTGGTGCTGCGCTACACTTAAACATCAGAGATCGGGAAAAAAAAATAGATTTTTATTAATTTGAAACAGATAAAAATGCCAATGGCCTTATATTTGGCCATTGGCATGCTTCCTCCACTGGATGCATCCTTTATTTGGAGCTGTCATAACTCCATTTTGCTATTTGCAGAACGGTACTCCGTTACCAACAGAGTACATTTCTGCAAATAACTCTACTCTTACTCGGACAGGTTAGTGTTTCCTGGATTGCAAATTTACCTCATTTGCCTAGCTTTCAGCAGCAAATGAGGTAATTTGCATAACATAACACTGTCCGTGCAAGAGTAGTTTTAGAGCTCTCATGCACGCCCCTGCCGGCTATTGCTGAATCGCTAGGCAGACATATTGCCTGTCTGGAGTCTTACTCTACTCTTAGACTCCATGCAAGCCTTCGTGAATCCGGCCCACTGTCTTATTCAAGCTATTATTAATGCCAAGCCCTGTTTTACAGGAGTTGCACACTTATCACTAATGCAAACTGGCCACCCTTTTTGAAAAAGAGCATGATTCAGGCAGCATACATTCAGATTACTGTTGTCTAAAGTGACTGCTGAAAGTGCTTAATAAACCGTGTGTGCACACGCACACACACACACACACACACACACACACACACACACACACACACACACACACACATACATGCACACACACACACACACACACGTAAGGTAAATGTACCTATTCCCTTCTGAAGTGTTTTCAGTGAAAACATGCTTTCAATATCTGAAGAATTAATAAAATGCAGATACCACACCAAAGGGTAGAGGCACCTGTGGACGCAAATAATTGCAAAGTCAATAATAGTAAAAGTTCGATCATCCACAGGAACCAAGCACGATATCTCCACAGGTATAAGTAACAGCAAGTCCAAATTACGATTCCAAATAATGTAGTCTAATGCAAAATGCAAGGAATACGCGAACTAAACATCAAAGTTCTGGCTTTATTACATATAACAGTAAGCGCTTTCACCTCTCTGATGAAGCCGAGTAATTTGGACTTGCTGTTACTTATACCTGTGGAGATATTGTGCTTGGTTCCTGTGGATGATCGAACTTTTACTAATATGCTTTCAATATCTGACAAACAGATCTTTAATTAAGCATCTTTTAGCAAACTGCCTCTAATCCTACCCTTTCTTCAGAAGCCAACATAATCAGAAATGAAAACTATGGTGCTACAAGTACAAATGCTGTTCCATTTCAAGATGGATGTTAGCATAGCAAAGTAAAAATGAACAAAAGCAGCAGGTTGTATCATTATAGCAGTTTCTCCAATGTTCTGTCTACCATATCATGTGTTGACAATAAAAGGCATTTGTCTTGTTATAGACAAGCAGTGATAATAATGTATAACATCATCTTAACTAGTTAAATCAAAGGAAAATGTATTTGTAGAAACAAGTCTTCATGCAGTAGTAACAAAACATTGCTCAATGTCGCTTTAAAGAGTAATAATACTCCTGTAGAAGGACCTTGAATCATATTATAAAATTCTCATTAAATCCTTTTGTTATACAATAGGCTCATATGTAAGTATTAGGCTAGCTGCCTTTGTGGGCCATTTTCCTTGGTAAGGATCAAATCCTGCACTTCTTGCTTGGGAGGTAAGCACTTTAAGCATTATGGCCACCCCCTAATCTAAAATGTTTTGTTATGCATTCCTGCCCAAGTAATTAATTAATTGTAATGTTGCTTCATTAGAACTAGAATAATTAAACTGCATCAATACACCAGCGATGCATTGGCTACAGTTTTATTATCCATAGTCCTTCCCAATGCATGCGTTTTTTTTTCTTCTTGCAGATTCTTTGCTTTACAGTCAGGTATTAAATAATAAGTCAAATACGTTATGTGCATGCTGATGAAGATAACAGTACAGTCAATGAAACTTACATTTCAAATATGCTGGAACAGACTGCAGTGAACGCATTGTTTGCCAACATAGTCTCTCTCCATATCAGCAGCTAATTCTGGATGACGTTTGTCCCTGATACTACCAAACACCCACACTGGATTGCAGCACTGTAGCCATTACACATTTCTGTCTTTGAATAGTTATTCTGCAAAAGCAGAAGAAGAGAGGGAAAATTTGTTCAGATGGCTGGAGCTCAAGAGGGCAGACAATGGTTGCTGTGTTAGACGGACATTTCCTATTAAATGGCAATAGCACAATACACCGAGATCACTGAAGCTACTACCACATGTACAATTGTTGGGACTGTTTGGGGTGGCAGGAAAAGTACCTTTAAAGGAAAAATAACACTGAAGTAGTCTGTCCAGCAGTGGGAATATTAACAATTTCTCTGTTATTTCAAAAATGGAAACATAATGTTCCTTTTTTTCTAACATAAATCTCAATACCTCTTGCCAGTGTAAAACACAGGAAGACAGAGACCAGCCTTGATGACCCACAACACATAACTGTTGTACAGTGCTTGCTTTGTTTTAAATATGGAAAGTTATCTTCACTGAGGTAAGGCTGGAGACCCATGCTAGAATGGCAAACTCTGTGCTGACCTGAAGACCATTCAGCAGAGGCAGCATAGAGTGATTAGATGTCAAGGATCAGGTTTCAGTATAGCAAGACTATCCCCTGATGGAAACCAGGAGGTCAGCCCCAGGCACAGCAGTGTGGAAGTGGCCTCCATAATGACAGCATGCTCATGTGATGTAATTAGTTGTGTGGAGGTGCCACAGTGAGGCTGGCACTGTATGCATGTCATATGTATGTGCAGGACAACACAGAAGAATATTACAATTGCCTGACAATAGAAGTAAAAATTTAGCCTATCTAGTTTGCCCCTAAGTGCAGTTAAAATTCATTTCTACTTCATTTGTCCTTTCCCCATCAATCTGTTTTCCACCACTCCTACATTTGCTAGTATACCTCCAAGTATTCCCTTGTCACCATCTATTGTGGTAGCCCATTCCACTTGTTCAAAACTCTGAAATAGCTGCCTGTAGTCCTTTCTCCTCACTTTTGTCATTGCTCAGGGTGAGATACTTTTGTGTCTTCTTGTTATGATTTTGTGCACCAATATCGCATCCATCCTGTCTCATCCAATTTGTAATTAGAAGTATTCCAACTCTTGTAGTGTCAGTTTATATCATTTTCATTTGATTCCATACACACGTGTTGGCTTTCTTCTAGATGCCTTCAAGCATTCTGATACCTCCCGCAAAAGGCCTCATGAACTACATGAATTGTTCAAAGTGTGTCTTGACCAGGGTCTGGTTTAACAGAGCATTGCCTCTTTGCTTCTGGAGTTTATGTGTCTGGATGATACTGTGTTCACTCTGCTCCCGTTGTTCCATTTTATAGATTCATAGCTAAACACTAGGTTAGTTGCCCTTGTGGGCCATTTTAAGCCTAGCCAATTTCCCCTTTGGTACTTGAATTAATGTATCTCATTTGGTGTTGGAGTGGCCTTTCCCATCACATGGCTGAGACTTATATATAACCCACAGTAAGAATAACTGGGATCATGCCATAGATAATTTGAGAGGACTGATGTGTGGGATAAAGCTTTTAAGAGCTGTTTCTATCCATTAATAGTACAACAGGCAGTTCTGGGGTAATCACTAGGTGTAATTGTTACCCACAGGCCCTTTTCCAGTTCTATTACCATCAGTTTCACTCCTTCAGCCTGAAGATTTGATACTGAGGTTGTGGTTGCCTAAGTGAATTACTTTGCATTTGTCTATAATAAACTTTAATTGCCCCCTTTCTGCCTACTTGGTCTGCTTTTATAAATCTTTCCCTTTCCTCTTCATTGCTGTTGTATTAGTCTTTGCACTGTCAGCAAAGAGGTTGATCCTGCTCCCTCTTTCCTCTGAAAAACAGCACACTAAAGAGTAATTGTGCCAGAATCATTGCCTTGCAATATTCCACTAGTCACTTTTTTTATTTTTCTGGCACTACTCCTTTCAGTACCACCTGGATTCTACTATTCAAAACACAGCAGCCAGTTTCCTCATTTTTAATCCTATCCCTCCAAATTTCTGGTAATTGTTTGTGCATCTGTGAGCCAAAGGCCTTGGTGAAGTCAGAGTTGCTGTTGTTAATTTGGTTGAGTCAAACTCTTTCTGACCACCAAGCCTGTCTGCCAAAAATGACTTGAAGTTCTTGAATTCATGTTGAACCACATGTTCTCATATGCTTATATAAACCAGCTGAAGAACCAGTTCATGCTTGACTGCTTATTCTGGCTATGAAATCGTGTTGCTTGTTGTCTTTGAGATTGTTGTTCGTTAGGGAAACAATCTGCCTTTATATCAGGATTCATTCTGTGACTATTCCTTGCTACTACCCATAGTTTCCTAAAGTGTCTTTAACAGTTGTACCATGATGTCATTCAACCCACAGGTAGTTCTGCAATAGCCAGTAATTTGTTAGAGATCTCTGTCAAAGTGATTTCATTCATACTGCTGGCAGTCCTGGGGACCCTTGATGTCCTTGTGTTTTTTCATCCATTATGGAAGCCAGTTGCCATTTCATTTCCTCCTCCCGCTGTGTTCTGGTATCTGTCCACTGCTCTCCCCACTCTGCCTTACAACCTTCTCAGCATGGCACATTCCCTTTACTTTCTTTCATAAAGCATATAAACATTGCTCTGCTGGGCAGCCATGGTGGTACAGTGGTTAGCATTGTCGCCTCACAGCAAGAAGTTCTCTGGTTCAATCATCAGCTGGGGTGCCTTCTGTGCAAAGTCTGCATGTCCTCCCTGTGGTCATGTTGGTTACCTCCGGGTGCTCCGGTTTCCTTCCACATCCCAAAGACATGCTGTAGGTGGATTGGACACTCTAAATTGGCCCTAGGTGTGAGTGTGTGCCTACTGTGGAAGGTTGGGTGCTGGGGTGGCAACTCAACACTGTAAAACTCCACTGCCAATCATGAGCAGCCAGATGATCCACTGTGGTGACTTCTAACCAGGAAAAGCCAGAAGAAGATAAACATTGTTCTGTTAATTTCTATTTTCTCCTTCCAAGACCTGTCATAAGAATGTGCAGTACATCAGACTAGCCATTACTGTTCATGTCCTTTCCTTTTTCTGTCGTCATCATCTTTCTATTATGTCTATTATTATTGCCAAATTCTGGTAATATGGGCCACAAAGGTAAAAAACGCACTCTCCAATGCTAAGAATACAGCATTGATCAGACCAGATGACATCCCGGGCTGTGTATTACATGAACTACAAAATGAAATGGCACCTCACCTAAGTGTCATGTTTAATCATACCCTCACCTCAGGCTTTGTGCCCACTGAGTGGCGCACAGCTACAGTTATCCCACTCCACAATAGGGATCCATCTTGGATCCCGGGAACTACCGCCCCATTAGTCTAATGAGTCTGATCTGCAAGACCATGGAATGTATTATCATGGAACTTATAAACAAAGACATTGGCAACCGTCAAACACTGAACCCCACCCAGTTTGGATTTGTGAAGGGCCGATCTTGTCTCCTGAACCTGATTGACTTCTTTGAATCAGTCTCCAGAGCCGTGGACGAGGGTAAGGTGGTCTACACAGTGTATATGGATCTCTCCAAGGCCTTTGACACCATCCCCACTCTGGAATCATAGATAAACCTACTAAGCTGGGCATTAATCCCTACGTCACTCGATGCATTGCCAACTGGCTTACTGACAGAATCCACACTGTAAAAGTAGCTGACTCCAAATCCAACTCAGGACAAGTGACAAGTGGAGTACCTCAGTGTTCAGTCCTGGGACTGCTCTTGTTTGGCACCTACTTCTCTGAAGTACAGGCCAACAATAAGGGACTCTGGCTAACAAAGTTCGCAGATGACTGCAAACTGGGAGCCATTACTGAATCCACCAAAACAGACTCAGAAGAAAGAAACACAAGAAAATAATCCAAAACAGGAATCCAGACACCTCGAAGCTGGAAGTAATCCAATAATCCAAGTTATAGTTTTAAAAACCTTTTAATGTGAGCGCTTTCATTCACATAAATAAAATGAACTTCTTCAGACAAATAAAAGGCATTCAAAAGAACATTTAAATACATTTCCTGATTCATGACATCACAAACCCATCCTAAAAAGTCATGTGATTATCAAGTCATATGATCAAAAAATTCACATGATTCATTCACAAACATATTATTATTCTTGTTTGATGTAATATATATATATATATATATATATATATATATATATATATATATATATATATATATATATATATATATATATATATATATATGTAAATATGTTAATATGTTAACATATAAACAGGAATAAACACCATAAATGTTGATGTTGTTATTCCATATTTATCTTAATAATGACTTTAATTTTAAGATACATTTCAAGGAGCAATAGTCATTTAGTGCTGAATATGAGGGGGCATTTAGCCTTAATTCCCACAAAAGCTCATGCTCCTCTAAACTCAAAGTCCACAGACCCCCCCTATAATTAGGTACTACTTGCTCATTTACTAAGTATTTAAACTGGTGACTTGGTTCATTTATTATGTGTCTAGCCAAAACATTCGTAGTATTCTGTTTATTTAAACTATATTGAGGTTTGTAAATTATTTGGTTAAAGTGTCTCTCTGTTTTCCCCACAAAGAAGCAGACACATGCCTGGCACTGTGCAAAGTAGACTACCCCTTTTGTGTTGCAGTCACATTTCCCCTGCACATCATATTGTTCACCCAGAACAGTAAATGTTTATGTTAACTGTATAAATTTACAATAGGGGCATCTACCACATTTCTTCATACCTTTGTTGGGTATATAAGATTTTACATTCCTTTCCAGGATAGATTTAATGTTGGGCCCACTTCTATATGTAACTTTAGGTTTATCCATTAATTTGGTCTTAAGGGTAGCATCTTCGTTTATAAGGGCCCAGTATTTAATTAAGATGTTCCTGGGGGCACCTGCATCCCTAGAAAAAGTTGTTATGAAACTAACATTAAATTAATTTTCTATCCTAGGATTCATGTCTATTATGGTACTCACCATCTCCCCATTCCATTCCATTATGTTCCTATCAAGATGGGTTTAAAATGGCCCATCATTCTCTTCCTTTCTACTTCAACCATGATGTCATCCAAGAAACTAGGTGGGTAACCCCGCTTAAGGAACGTGTTTCTCAAGTTTTGACATTTGTTGTCAAAATCCTGGTTAAGGGAATTCATCCTGGTAGCTCTCACGAGCTGCCCTTTCACCACTGCCCACTTTTGATGTACAGGATGGTTACTGGTGAAGTAAAGAAAATCATTAGAATATGTGGATTTTCTGTATATGTATGTAATCTGTATATGCAGGCTACATATCTATTATTTACATTATCCTTTTTCAATTTGACATCTAGATAGGCCATTTCATGTTCACCAAAGCTGAATGCAAATTGTAGAAAGGATGTCATGTTTGACATCTCATCTAACAATTGGTTAACTGTTTCTAAATTACCTTTTATTAATAGAAACATGTCATCCAAAAACCATGTATACCATCTCACATTGTTCCTATATATGTCATTGGGGAACAAACCAGAAGGCCATGATGGTATTTGCAATGCTGCCCCCACAGGGTGAACCCATAGCAACCCCATTTTTCTGCAAATAATAATTCTTATTAATAGAAAAAAAATATTTTCCAAAATTAGTTCTAATAGGTCCTCTATTAGGTTAATTTCATCCCCATCTACACCTTTCTCCATCAAGAATTCTCTCACCCAACTAATACCCAGAGCTTGTGGTATTGCAGTATATAGGTCCTTAACATCTATCGTCAAGTAACCAAATTCTGAATTATACTCAACTTTATTCAATGCCTGTAAAAAACCCCAAGAATCCTTACAAATTTGAGATTCGGTGGCAAGATGTTTCTTTAGCATTCCGTCCACAAGTTTAGCACAGGCATATGTGATGCTGCTTCTACCATTCACTATGGGTCTAAGTGGGGGGGGCTTCTAAATTTTTATGGATTTTCGGGATTCCGAATATTACAGGTGTCAAAGGGGCAGCCATTGTCAAATAGTTACTAATGTCAAGATTAATCTTGCCTTCCAGAAGCATGTCATTAATGGTGTTCCTAATTTTCAAGAAGACCCTATTTACTTCATTTATAGAAACATTTTCATATCCTTTGCTGTCTAACATAGTTAGCATCCTCAAGATGTAATCACTTTCCTCCATGGAAAATTAGGCCCCCACCCTTGTGGGGTCACATAACACGTACATTAAACAGTTTCAATTCGGCAAGCCCTTGTATTTGAGAGGGATGTAGGTTGAATTCATGTTGTTTATAACTTGTCCAAACCAAAACATCCCTTTATTATTGAATCCCCAAATTATGTGGATACTCTACAAAAGGGGCTTACAGAAACAGATGCTTGGTGCCAGAGCCATGGGCTCAAGCTCAATGCCAAGAAATGTATAGTTATCCCCTTTGGGAAAAACATGTACCTGTGAATTATCACATAGGTGGCAGTACACTAAACACCGAAAGCATGATAAGAGACTTAGGGACACAGGTGGACAGTGGTCTCACCTTCGATAACCACATCGCCACAACAGTCAGGAAATCCTTCTATATGACACATCTCATCACTGAGGGCTTTTCATTCAGAAAAAAGGAGGTCATTGTCCCACTGTACTCATCCCTCATTAGACCCATTATAGAATACAACGTCCCATTTGGTATGTACCTCTCAAGACATCTACAACAACTGGAAAGGCTGCAGAAATACCTCACTAAAAGAATCACAGGCCTAAGCAGATGCCCTATGCTGACCATCTTAAAAAACTCCAGCTATACTCTGTTGCATATCGTCTACTCAGAGGCAATCTCTGTTTAACATACAAGGCCATGTCAAACCCAGAGCTGTTGGACACGCTACACTTAAAGAAACCCCAATCCCTCTGAGCCACACACTCCAGGGATCTAAACCTTGTCATCACAATAAACAAAACTTGCTGGAGGGATAGGTTACTGACCCAGAGACTCCCCAGACTCTGGAATGGACTGCCCATGCATGTTAAGCAGAGCGACTCTTTGGCCCTCTTCAAAAGGAACCTTGACGATTGGATGGGAGAAAGGAAATTCACCCCAGGGATCACGTCAGTCGCCTTGCTAGACAGGGGTCAAGGGAAGTAAATAGTGTGGAAAGAAATAGCCAGGGAATTGTTAGGGCTAAGCTTGTATAGGCCCTAGGGCCAATAACCTAGTACCAACCTATGAACCTATTATGTTCCTTTGGTGTTTTGTTTCTTTGCATTTATGTTATTTTCTTCTGCAGCATCATCTACTGAGCAGCACAAGGGTGTGTTAGTGGCCACAGTACATTACACTAGCTACCATATCAACTGGTGGATCCCAAGCAGATCCCAGATCAGCCTGTATGCCGTCCAGTACGAGATGACCTTGAGGGCCTGCTGGTTATCTGTGGTGCTGTTTATCTGGGTGTAGGATCTTCACTAGGGAGTGGCAGGGGAGCCTTTCTGAGTCACTCAGTGAGGAGATGTAACAACTGGCAGGACTGAAGAGGATGGCTCAGTATCCAGACTGGAACGCTGGAGCAAGTCCCTAAGCAATTAGCAGAGACACATAACCACCCAGACCAGGCCATCAAGCCAACACTGGTAGACCACATCTATGATGTCAGCCACAGATGTGACTGACTTCTGGATGAGTTCGCCTCTTGGATAGTTTGGCAGGCAGTCCTTACCCTCACCCTATACACCATTATGGTGTTTCCTTCCAGGAGTGTTACTCACCTTCCCTTGTTTGATATTTAGTCTCCTAGTTACCACTTGTCCACCTTCTGTCTGTCTGTCTGTGTCTCTCCATTGTGGTCACCCCTTTTTGTATCACTGCCTTCCTTGTCAATCCTTATCTGTGTTATATGTTTGTATATCTGCCCCTCATGCCATCCCTATAACCTCCTCCTACCCTCATCATCCCCTTGCTTCCCTACACCACTACCCTTCTGTAAAAATGGGCACCTATTCCACAAAACGGTTACTCTCATTTCCACACTTCATGCCACTTTGTCTTTCCTATTGTCTTTCTGTGGGTCAATGTGCTTGTTCTTCCCCCTTTCTGACTCTTTTGTCCTCCCATTTTCTTCCTATTTATAAAATAAAAATAGTTGGCACTATCCTATGCAAGCCTTGTATGAGCTCTTGGCAGTGCCCATGAAGCATATCTGTCATGCTTTGATAACTGTATGCAACTGTGTATATATGGTCCCAGGTCACATGTCCTAGTGTAACGTGGGCTTCTCACCTGCATGGTAAATACCATTTTCACACATGCATTGCTTCATTATACATCACTTTTCCTGGCAGGTCAGTGCTATTTCAGCACATATGAATACTTGGGTCTATATTAGAACATCGAAGTTTCAAAACTTCGAATGTTCTAATATCGAACCCTATTATGCGAAAGTTGAAAATATCGGAGCAACAGAAAACCAAATTTTTTCCTAGGGAAAGAATTTGGTTGTCCATTTCTGTTGCTTTGGCATTTTCAGCACTGTAGTGGAAAGTTACAGGTCGGGTTTAGGTAAGTGTGTAATTGAGTGCGGGTTAGGGTAGTTAGGGTTAGGGTGCGGGTTAGGTATGTGTGCAATTGTGTGGACGTGAGGGTTAGGGAGGGTTAGGTCAGTTAGAGTTAGGCCATGGGTTAGGTATGTGTGTGATTGTGTGGACGTGAGGGTTAGGGTGGGTAAGGTGAGTTAGGGTTAGGGAGCAGGTCAGGTAAGTATGCGATTGTGTGGATAGGTTGGATTGTGTTAGGGTGGGGTAGGTGAGTTAGGGTTAGGGCGCGGGTCAAGTAAGTGTGCAATAGTGACGGACCTTAGGGTTAGGGTTTGGGTTAAGGTAAGTGGATAGTTAGTGGTGTGTGTATAGTTTAGTGTAGGGTTAGGTGTAAGATTTTAGGTGTATGTGTGTGGATTGCTGTTTGTTTGGTGTGCTTATGTTGTGTGTATGTGTTTTGGAACAACAAATTTTTTCCATAGGAAAAAATTCGCTGTTCTGTATGTTCGATGTTTTTAGCTTTCGCGTAATAGGGTTCGATATTAGAACATTCGAAGTTTTGAAACTTCAATGTTCTAATATAGACCCAAATACATAATCCCCATCAAGGTGAGCTACATAATTTCTATTGAGCTATTTATAGCAGGGCAGTCAGAATATCCCCTCCTCTCTGTAATTCCAAGCCCTACTTTCTCAGGGTTAGTACTTTATTTTTGTTTGACTGCCGTATCCTATTCTTCCTTGTAGTATAACTGACCCATTTTATTTTTCAGGGTGCTTAGCCCTGATGCTGCCTATCCAAGTGTCATAAAGACAGATCACATGTTAAGATATAATAAAGGAGGATGACAATGTGAGGCAGCTATGAAAACCATAACTGTGACATGAGAACTACAAAAAACATAACCCTAAGCTAATTTAATTAAGCTGATAAAATAAAATAAGAATATGAAAACACAGAAGAAAAGCAAAACGTGAATTACTTTTTTTTTAATTCAGTTAAAAAAAACAATAGTAGATTTTGACAGCAAAGAAGATGATGGAAAATCTGACAATTGTGTTTTTACAGATTATAGTGTTTCATACAAAACAACAACCTACCTCTTACCGCCAGGTAGTCAATACTAGCATTTGGTAAATATACAATGAAAGAGTTTGTCACCTATAACAGGGAAATTCAGTAGTGATTTCATCCATTCTATAGTATGTCTTACATAGCATTAACACTTTAATATGATAACAAGTAATATCTGAACACTGTAAAAGTTGGATTTTGTTTTACCATGTGAGAATGAATATCACAGACTCTGATTCATAGAGACATGCTGTGTGCTGCACTAAGGCACAGTACAGTGTACACAAATATCTAAATGGTGCCACACTGTGCATTCAAGGAGTTAGCCGTGTTCTGTTGTGGATCGTACAGCAATGCTAAACGTTGTAAATCAACCATAATTGAGTAGCACAAGAAGTAGGTTGTACGGTAAACTAGCAGCCATGTGTCAGCTAGTGAGAAACTTGCAAGATTAGGTGGCAACAGGTAGCCTGAGTCGGCATATGCTGTAGTCGGCTGTGGGCAACTGCCGCATAATAAGCACTTACATCAGGGGGTATACACATGAGATCTGGTGTCATTTAACTGGGCACTTAGAGGAAGAAAGGGGAGTACAAGACAGAAGGAAATGGGAGATTACAGCAAGAAAAGGGAATTATAAAGAAAAGGCAGGTGGGGAAGGCATGGCACATTTTTTGGTGGGAATGGTACCCCATATTGCAAATATGGAGAGAAAGGGGTGATGGGAACAGTGACAAGGAAACAAGGTGAGAAAAGGTGTAGAAGTGTGGGCATTGGGGGGCATGCAAACAAATGCAAAAATGACAAACAAGAGTAGGTGTACAGATACTAGGAGGGGGAAACATGAGTGGGGAGAGACAAGCAGATGGACAGATGTTGATGGGAAGCAGTGGGCAATGTACAGGGATGCAATGTGATAGAATATGACTGGGTATACCTGGCTGAGGATAAAATGGGGTATTGGCAGCATGTCAGCTGCCAACCAATTTAAAGGAGTAACAGTGTGACTCATAAGGAAGTGGTTGCCTGGGACAGGAGCAGTATCCTCCTCTTTTTTGCCCACTGTCAAGGGCCTGCCAATCAAGTGCATCTGCTATGCCCTGCAGAAGGGGCATGGTAATGGCTACCCAGTATGCTGCTTCACTGTCAGCCTCCTACTGAACCATGTATTTGACTGTCCTCCGGACCACAGCAGGTGATTAGCTAGATGACCTCACTGAAAGAGATCAGCTGCCCTATTGAGACACTCCCAGTCCTCTCATCGAACAGAGCTGCAGCCACAGGGGGAAGGACTGGCAGTGGACAACACTCCCAAAGCTCATGGACATCTTAATATGCAACAGGTAGATTCAGTGGTAATAGTGACAGAAGAGAATCCCCCGGATTCACGAATACTCCGTGTAAGACTTAATAAGTCTTACTCGGAGGCTGCAGTTGAACGGTATGATGTCAGTATGCCATGAATATTCATGAGGGCACGCTGACTCAACCCTAAGTCTTACACGGACCATGTAGGAAAGCAGGGGGTGTGTCCGACTGCTGAGCAGTCTAAATGTCCACGCCCCTGCAAAGTTTGGAAAAGTAAAATGAAAACACACAAGAGCGAGTCCGCTCAAATGTCCTTGCACCCAACACCACACTCCGTGACATTGTCAACCCCCATCACAGTTATAAAAAGTAAAACATTAATTTTATTTTTTTTTAATTCAAGAAATAGCTGTCCGTATTTGCACCTGTGTGCGCGGGTGTGCCCATTGCTTAGCTGTAGTTAGCAATTCCGACATGGAAGAGCATAAGAAAGAATGTTTATGCAAATCACACCAAATAGCAATAGCGTAATGGTAGAGCATTCGCACAAAGAGGAGGCATTCACAGTTCAAGTCCCACCACTCCCCTTCTTATTTATGTTTTAAATCAGTAAATGAAATAATACCTGACATATATGATTAAAATATTAGTAAAAAGCAGTGAAATGGCCAATGTATCAGTGAATAAAATATATATTTTTAAAGGATCCTGATATATAATTGCCCGCAGTTAATCAGCGCTTTACCCAGCGAACTAGAGTTGCCCATAGTTTAATAGCACTTTACCCAGCACAATAGAGTTGCCCAAAGTTTAAGAGCGCTTTACCCAGTGCAATAGAGTTGCCCAAAGTTTAAGAGCACTTTACCCAGCGCAATAGAGGTGCCCATAGTTTAATAGCGCTTTAACCAGCGCAATGTGTTTGCATGGACGTGCGCGCCGTGCCAACCAGGGCACCGTGGAGCAATGTAGAGCAAAGTTGCTTAAATGCAGGCACACCCCCTAGCCTGTCTGGACAGTATTAAAATAAAATGAATGACAAGGTTCGAACCCAGGACTCTGTGCATCATAATCAAAGTACAGAACCACTAAGCCATGACAGCCTAGGAGAAGCAGCCACTGTTAACATAGATATACTTAGAAATGACAGATTAACTATTACTAAGCAGGTCTGCAGTCAGCCGAGAATTTTCAAAAATAGCCAATCACAAAAAAGTGCGGGAAATGCGGCATATTTAAGCCCCATAGGTGGGAATACTCACCATAACTGATTGTAGCTCACATCTGCAGTTAGAATGGCTGGTGCTGGAGAGGGTACATGCTTCTGAGCGCAATGTTGGGGCATCGAGGAGTCGAAATACATGGTTTGGCTCCTTGTCCACCGTCATGAGTCAAGACTCCTGCAGGGCCAGTTCCAAGGGACAGACTACAAGGCAGAGGCTTGGAACTGGTTAGCTCATGACCTCACCAGTGTCAGAAGCATTTCTCAGACTGGTGAGCAGGTCCATCACCACCATCCAGACCTGAAGAGATGGAAGCAGGACCGCCTGAACCAATGGATACAGGAGGCCCGTGGGATGCAAGATGCCCCACAACTGAGTAGGTAGCCATGGAATGCAGTATGTAAAAATTGATAATTGATTATGTATAACGGATAGGTATGTCTCAATATCCCTTCATTTACTTTACAGCCGCAGGTAACCGTGCTGCGAATCAGCAAGCATATGCAGATAGGCTGCTAAGGCTGCGTCACCAGGCAGGTTAGTGATTATTCTGCATGTATTGTTATATAAAATAGGGGAGAGAGCATGAAATAAAGTGTTGTAGTCCAATAATACAGCCATAAAATGGCCTGAATAAGTCCTCTGCATGTACTATCAGATAAAGAAGTCAGAGAGCCAGAAAAAGAGTGTTCTAACCTATTAATAAAGGTATAATATGTCTTAAATATGTCTTCCATGTGCACTGTTATAACAAATAAAGGAGTGAGCCTGTGGAAAACTGTGTAATGTCATTAATAGAGGTCTAAAACCTGGAGTGTGTCTGTGTCACTTAGTTTGAAATGTTGTTGTACCCTTGCATTATACAAATAGTACTGTTTTAAAAAGTGCTGGCAACCCAGAGTTGTGCAGTCCCATCTAAAGTGGGTGATGGAAGTGCTAGTAGCTGTGAAGCATATATACAGTCCTCAACAGTCCGTTACTGGCTGGCATGCATAAGTAAATCTGGCACACCAGTAGCATGTTAATTTGTTCCCCAGAAATGTGAGTGTGCTTCAAGAAATGCAGGGTTCTGTACAAATTGAAGTGAAAATGTCATGTGAAAACATCCAGATATGTAGATAAAGAAATATAAATGCAATCAAGAAATATGTAGCAGTAACATCTGCATCTTGGACAGTTAGTATGTCAGATATAGGTCAGGTATATATTAAACTAGCCAAACCCATTACACAACCTAATGCATGGTGGCAAGTGTAATAATACATGTAGGAGATATACACTTGCAGTCACCAGGAATGTAGTGTAGACTAAAAGTAATTATAAGATGTTAATTGAGGTTTTATTCTACACCCTACTGTATGTGCATAAACCATGCAATTCCACACCTCATTGGGTATGTGTAATCTTAAATATTTGCTGTGACATATGTCCTATTGTTCTATAAATATTTGCATTCACGTTGATGCATGTGCCCTGTTCAAACATCACAATCATGGTGGCCTGTTGCTACCAAACATCCCTGTATGCTGTTGGAATATCCACTGTCATTCAATATATGCATGTGTTATGCTTGCTGTTCAACTGTTGGAACCTTGGTGTGTTGGATTAATGGGAATATTACTGCATGCTGTTACAACTAATCTGGAATGCTGTTGTTTATGTTGTAATTAAACACAACTAATCACAGACCGAATGGGAAGGCCGGTCCCAGCAGACCCACCTGTCCCTCCTCAGCTGGCGAGTGCACCTGGCACCAGCAGGTCCGGTGCCCAGCCTGGGCTCCCCTCCTCCATTGGTCCTGTGCCACCTTTGGGTGGAAGCGCTGCAGGGGATGGGGCTTGTCCCCCCCATGCAAGTGTGGGCGGAGAAGGGCCACCTGTCACCCTTCGAAGGGTCTGGGCTGTGGTGCATAGAGAGATCCAGCGTTCAGTCGCTGATTCCCCTACACCAGCTTGAGGCAAGAGTGGCACGTCTCACGGGTGAGCCTGCCCATCCTACGCAGCCCCCAGCACAGCCACCTTTGGGGCTGTGAAGGTGCATTGGTGACTGCCCATGGGTGGGGATCTCAGTTCCACTGTTACCATCTGTGGGGTCATGGGCTTGCGATTTCCAAACATCCGTCCCCATCAGTTGTGTTCACCCACCCCATGTGTCATACACTGCCCCTGTATGCGTCTTGTCTGTCTTGTCTGTTTACCTCCCCAACCTACCTCCCCAAACATACCTACTTCCTCTACCTCACTTTCCACTCTCACCTGAAAAAAAAAAAAAGGGCAATATGTACCCACAAAAAAATTACACCCCATACATAGCTGCCCATCTCACACACATGTCCACTGGACATGTAAACTGATAATTATAATTGGCAGTACAACATACTTTGTTGTCCTCACCCCACTCCCAGGGGTGGAAGGTTTCAAATTTTACTCCAAATTTATTGCATATGCACAGCTATTGCTGGTAAAGGAATGGGCAGCTATGGACCTTCCCTACACCAATCCTGCACATCCCGAGCTTGTTTACCTACTGTCTGTCCATCTTTGTGCCCCCTTTTTCACCACTTTCCTATCTCCCCATTTTCTTTTCTTTAAAAGAAATTAGCATGGGGGTTAGCGGGAGTAAGCACTTTTAAGCATTAGTAAGTGGGTTTAAGTGATTGTGCGCATGTGTGCATTTAGCTAAGTATTTCTAAACATTGCGCAAATCCAGGCAAACCCGCTTACAACTGCTTAAAAGTGCCTTAGTTACTCTATGTCAGGGCCCTTGTTCTGCTCAGCAACAAAAGAAAAAACCTCTGGCAGTCTCGAACCCCAGACCATTAACACAATTGACTGCATGAATTACCACTAAGCCACAGCAAATATACAAATAATTTGGTGCTGAAATAAATATATCATGCATTACAATGAGGGAATGTAAATGGAAATTAGGAATGGCATAACACAAATCCTGTTCTGTGGGTCTTTGCCAGCAGTTGTTGTGGAATTGCATGACATGACTGTGAAAAGAGAACCAGCCATCCTAGCAGGTAATAATGTTACAGTAGCATCTTACAAACACCACACAGTATCAGACCAGGATAAACACTGGCAAAGTTGAATAGGGCAGAGGCCAGACTCCCCAACTGTGACTGCTTTACAGGGATGTCCCTGATTTGTAAACAAATGTTACCTGTGCCCCACTGAATCACTCTGAAAAGTACTAACTTTAGGCAGAGTAGTGTGGAATCACACGTAATGAATAATGTCAATAGGTGAGAGTAGACACTGCTTGCATGTCAGAAAAGGTGTAGTTATACATATGTTCTGATTCCCAAGAAAGTCTCAACTGCAATATGTCTGTAATATAGTGCAGGTGTATCTCACTTATATGTACCTTTCACTGAGGCCATTCAAATATATACCTTAGAGTATCTGAGGCCTGGCAGAGGCAGAAACACACAGGCATATCAGCATTACTGCTGTTACACACTCTGCAAATAGCTTTGGAAGGGGTTCCAAAAGCATGCCCTTATGTAGGAGTACAACACAGAAATATCACAGGATGTAGCCATGTACTGCTAGCAACCAACTGTGACAATGCCAATGTGCCAGTGCTGAAAAGACTGGAGTGGTGCACAGACAAAGTATAATAGGCTAACCTCTAGCTACCATCTGGATATGTCCACAGGTGGGAGCTACGCAGACAGACTACTTGCCTTGATAGACTAACAGGTACACAGCAACCCTGTATGTTCGGCAAGATAAACCTCACATGATAATAAAAAATGCTCTTTGCAGTTCTGCACCCCTACCCAAAGGTACAACACATCTGTGTATTCAGGCAAAAACAAGGGTGTAGTAGACATACTCAATACTGAAATATGTCCAATTGTCTTGAGCAGCCTGTGCTAATGTCAACACAAACAAATCACAAACTGTTCAGAAGTGAGTAACGTAATAATTACAGTATAGCAGTTCACAAACACTGCATGTGCCACAGGAATACAATGCAATAACTACATTTGTATGGCAGTTAACTGTCTAATTCAGAAAGAAAGTACATACTCCCATGTATCCTGTGTTAGCATTTGGAGGGGTGAGTACATGTCTACACTGAGAAGTGTGTACTGGAAGCAGAAAAATTCAGGTTTGAGTACAACATGCATATCACTGGCTACAACCCTAGCTTCAGATAAGAGACATATACCAACCTTCTGACTGACACAACGGTCTCCAGAGCAAACAACCATGGGCCCCACCTTGGAAAGCTGAAAAGTCTACGCCTACCTAACCTTGCATTTTATAGCAGTGGGCTGCAATCACAGTGAGTACTGCAATCACCACACAGCGGGCTACATGTAATTACTGAATGGTGGGCAGCAATTGGTGCAGAGGCTGTCACATGCACATGTGCAGATACCTAGAAAAGCAGGCTGTACATGCTGTCCACACATGCAATAATATCATTGCAGGTACAGGGAGATAGAGAGCGAGAGAGAGAGACAGAGACACAGACAGAGACACAGACAACAGAGACAGAAACAGAGACAGAAACAGAAACAGAGGGAGAAAACCCAAAACAAACAAACAACCAAAAAAAAAAAACAACAAAACTGTAACAACAGATGGAGCAGAGAAATACAAAGGTAAGGTATGTAACTCATATGTATGTGCTTGCATGTAGCGGATGTTCCTGAAGAGTACTCTACACACTGCAAATCATCCATGTGTGGCAGCAGTACGTATCTATCTGTATCTGCACATGTGCATAGGGCAAGGGACATACTGCAACTGTTAGTGAAGGGTGGACAGATATCTGTCGTTGAAGGTTGTTATGTGCATATATCTATGTAGGTCGTAGTGTGTGGCATAGAAAACAGCATGCAGTGCTGATATATGTCATGTGGTGGTTAAACACTGTGGGACTGATTTGTCAGATCTGCTGTGTTACAGCCAATGAGGCCTGCTAAAGCTACATGGGCTGAGGACACCAAAATGCATTCTGTACAACACTGTGCAATATAATCACATAACTGTACATCCCACAACTGTTGCATAAGTGATATCCCCACCATGAAAGGTGGACTGTACATGTGCCTATATGTACATCTATGTGTACAGCAATGGATGTGTACATGTATGTGTATAGATATGTATATATATATATATATATATATATATATATATATATATATATATGTAAATATATATATATATATATATATATATATATATATATATATATATATATATATATATATATATATATATATATATATATATATATATAGAGAGAGAGAGAGAGAGAGACATGGGGTCATATGTACTGCAACAGGTGTGTGGTGACCAAGGCATGGACTGTAGACAAGTGTTGATACTGCAGTGCCATTCCACCTTTCCAAAACACTGTACCCATTAACTACCACATAGGTAGAGATCTACCTAACACTGAAGGTGTGATAAGGGAACATGGGACACAGGTGGACAGTAGCCTCCTATTTGATAGAGACAGTGCCACACTAGACCTGTAATCTGTCTGTGTGGTATGTGTCATGACAACAGGTGTGTCATCTAGGGAAATATAGGTCAGTGTTCCCCTCTACTCATCACAATGCCCTATGTGGTATGTACCTCACATGACAACTACAGCAGGTGGAAAGGCCACAGACATACCTCACAAAGGGTAATACTAGCTGCAAACAGATGCCCTATGCAGACTGACTCACAAAATCACATCTAGACTGTATTGCACACTGGCCACACAGAGGTGACCCCTGCTGGACATACAGAGGTATGTCAGACCCATAGCTGGGTGACAACCACCATGGCAACATATCACAATCCCTCCAGGATACATGATCTAGGGCCCTAAACCTCATCAGCTCACTAAACAGCACATGCTGGAGGGATAGGTTCCTATCTCAGAGATATGCCACACACTGAAATAGACTACCTAACAATAGCAAACAAGGCTCCTCATTAGCAGTTGTCATAAATACCCCTGATGATTGTTTGGGAGATTGGTAATACACCCCAGGAATCCCCTCTGTGGTTCTGGTTGACAGGGGCAAGTGAAATCAAAGTACATGTGTGTCAAAGGCCAGGGTAGCATATGGCTAGGCTGCTGTAGGCCCTAGGGCCAATAGAAAATTACCTACCTATGACACTATGCACTCACACATGTACTCAATGCAATACCTGCTATGTGAGGTTGAATAAGTGTAACGCTGAATGTGTGCAAGGTCTGTAAAGGTGTGATAGGTTAGTGTGAAGTTGTATCTGACATGGTAGTGTCTATTCTAGCTGTGAGGCCAGCAAAAGATGTGTATTGTACTGTTAGGCAGACATAGTAGTATGGCATAAGATGTGGCGTAGTTCCTTGTTGACGACCGTGGTGTCTCATTGTAGGCTAAAGCAATACATGTATGCTTACTGAGTGGCATTGCTGGTGAATCCAACTCCCATATAAACTGTAGTACTACCTGAAGCTGTAGGCCTAAACAGCACAGTATGGTGTGTGTTCACATTGCTTGGAAACATGGTCTTGTGTGTTTCCTGTAGTCTGCACAGAGGACATAACTCAGTCATAAGGGTTTGTAAGTAGTGGCACACAGTACTGTATGGTACACAGGTAAAGCTCATTTGTGTTGGCATACAGTGGTGTGTTGTATGTTTGTCTGATGTGTGTGTAATTATGCCTGTATCATGGCCGCAATTATATGTGTGTTACAGGGTATATGTGTGTATCTAGCAACATATATATTCTGTTACAGCAGTATGCCACCTATAGTAACAACTGTGCACATATGTTAGGCAGGGGTATGGCATCAACGACTAAGGTGGTTGAATGGTACTACTGTAACTGTACTTTACATTCATTGCAATGGATGACATCTCTGTTCATGCATTGGCGTGATATATACCCCTGTGGCGAGGTTGTGCATTGTGTCACAAACAGTGTGCCGGGTACTGTTGTATAGTGCTTTAATATATAGAGTGTGCCAGGCACTGTTAGTCAGTTGTGGTCTGAGAACCAATAAGTGGTATTGAACGTGTGTATCCTCTGACAGACAAATGGATGGTATATATGGCAGTAAAGTGATATCTGTGGTTAAAGGTGTAAAGTGTGCCACAGGACTCACTCACACATTGTTCATATCTCTTTCAGCCAGATGGCCCACCAACGTAACCCGTCTTACACAGCAGCGGAGGAAGAGGAGATTCAGCAAAGCCTGGTGCAGCACTACACAATGCTGTTTTCCAGAAGCAGCCAGCACCAGCAGGAGCGGACTGCACTGTGGCAGGATCATGTTCGTCAGGTAAATGAGATAGGCATGCATAACTGGACATATGAGCAATTACGCCATCACTGCAGTGATTTAATTAGACATGTCCGGCAGCATGCATCTGATATCCAAAGACAACAGCTTGCCACAGGTGGTGGGGTGGCCATTCATCCCCCCATCACCAGAGTGGAGGAGCTGCTCCTAAGCATGGTGGCTCCTGGACAACAGCAGCAACTCCCACTGGCATGTGTTGTCATTGAGGCCGGAGCCACCCAGCTTGTTCACATGGAGTGAGCAGGTAACATGCCCTATCTGTAGACTACTGTTAACTGTATTGTTAGATTATGTCTACGTGAGATGTGTACTGTGTGTTTAGCAGTTGTGCTGCCTAGTGTTGTGCAATACTGATATTTGGAATATTATCTGTACACCTGTGACTGTTGACTGTTTTTCTACTGTAGTTTAGCATACCTACAGTAGCAATGCCACAGTTGTGGCCACTGACGAACTCTCTCATATTCTCGTAGGTCCCTCTGGTGTGACAGCAGGGCAGACGATCCATGCTGGTGAGTGTGGTATAACTGCAATGTTGGTAATGAAATGTGCATGTCATAGGTGAGGTGTAGGCCATGTACATGTAACACACCTACGTTGCACAGCTCAGTAATGTCAGTAGCTGCCTTAATGACATGCAATACACAGAGCATCAGACACAGTTGTGGCAACACCGTAAAGCACATTTGATAGGCATAGTTGCTACAGCTGTACACAACATAATACGTTTATCATACGCAGTACACAAAAACATGCTACATATGGCATTACCACACACCTGCTGTAAGGTCACACTTCAGTATCCCACATGTCATCCACACACACATGATGTACCTCAGGGGTAGAGGCCTATCATGGGGCTGTGCAACACTCTTCAACACACAACACAGTCATGTTAGGCAATGCTCCCTATTGGGCACCTCACACACCCATGTACAAAGTGGCTGTGTAACTGTGAATGTAGCCACAGCACTGCAGTTCAGGTACAGCATGCTAGGCGGTGGTCTGCCACACATTAGTAGCCATGAGTGACCACAAGATGCATGATGATGATGGCACATGGTACTACACCCCATCCAGTTACAGTGACCACAGTACTACACATAGCAGTCATTGCTTTGCACCTCAATGTTGTGTGTGTGTAAACATATGCATCTATACACAATATGCATAGCATGTTATGTGTGTGCTTACATATGCCAGTATACACAATATGCACAGCAATCGCCATCTATACAAAGTGTCACATATATATCCTGGAATGCTATTGGGTGTATAGGTCACATGACACACATTGGGTATATGTGGTGTTTAATGTTGCAGTCATGTAGCATGCCATGTCATGGCTGGCACCGACATATCTGCAATATGTCCCACACTCACCATAACCACTGTACAATGGCCATGTCGAGCATTGGGATTCCTTCACGTCTACATGCACCACTCATCCCATGTGTGTACATAGCATGCATGTGCTACACCTGTGCCCACTATTATCTGCTATGGACACAGACACTGTAATCAGACATGGAAATCTATGTGTCACACAGATAACACATGCAGCCATGGTATGTGTACCTGTGAGTGATGGTGCACAGGACATTGTAGAGCTGATAATACTTGCACAGCAATATTGTGTCCATGTACACATTGTGTTCCAGGGTGTAGCCAGTCACTGAACAACTACACACATGCATCAAAGCCATGTATACTGTCATTAAATAGGGCCATCTACACTTGCACTGCATGGCCTTGAGCAACACATATTCTGCATGCTGACACATGTGAGGTGACTGCCTTGTGATACTGTCACCCACCTTCACCCACTATTGAGTATGTGTTGGATTGCTGGTGTGTGTGTGTGTGTGTGTGTGTGTGTGTGTGTGTGTGTGTGTGTGTGTGTGTGTGTGTGTGTGTGTGTGTATGTGCTGTAGTGAGGAGTGTATTTTTGTGCATGTGTGCATGTGTGCATGTGTTCATGTGTGCATGTGTTCATGTGTTCATGTGTGCATGTGTGCATGTGTGCATGTGTTCATGTGTGCATGTGTCCTAACATCATGTACAGATTGTAAAGTGTGTTTCCTGTCTTCCTCTGACAGGTGCTGAGTTTGGGGTGGCTGAAAGCAGCAGGAAACCTGAAGTCACTGCCACAAATAGTAGAGATGATGAGACATGTATTCTGGCACAGGAGGGTTTGACAGGGTCTGTCGTTGGTCTGCCAATCGACAGTACACAGTGTTCAACCCCATCTATGCGCACACTCATACTGCCAATACATCCCTCATCACCAATGGCCTTAGCTGAGGGACAGCATACAGTTGGCATTGACCAGGAGAGTGTGGTGCCCATGACACTTGCATCCCCTCACAGCAGCCATAACCAGATTCCTGGAATGGTACCACATAGGCGGATGTCCAGGGGTTCTCGGGGGAGCACCGCTGGTCATATTGCCCCTGGCAGACATGCCCTCACAGGTCTTACAACCTCCAGTATGTTCCGGGCTGTAATGCAGGCACAGGCACATATGGAATGGTACACCAGACAGGGACTAAGGGCACAGAGGGCCCATTACACCGCTATCAATGACAGCATCCATGACCTTGCCGATCCCATCCGGAATTACACCGAGGTCATTGATAGACGTTGGGGGGGACATTAGATGCCCTCCACAATGTGTCTTCCATGAGCCAGGACCATGCAGGATGGTTGAGATGTTGATGAGGATGCATGCCAGCAACAGCAACAGCAGGCAGTCGTCGCGGATGGCCCACAGATCACAGCCGCTCCCGTAGTGGCAGTACCAGCCCCAGCAATGCTGGGGCTGGCCTGTCCATTGACCATCCTAGTAGACCACGTGCACGTGGCTCTGGCCAGTCCCAGCAGGGACATGGGTCCAGTCATCATACCTCTGCCTCTGATGATAGTACCCAGTCAGGGTTGGTACCCGATACTGTCCATAGCACCACTGCCAGGCACAGGTACCATGTCCGTGGCCGGAGACAGTGATCTGTACAGCCTAGCAGGTACAGTCTGTGGCTGTCCCACAACCTCCCGTATATGGCAGCCACATGGTGGAGCTGTGTGCATGCAGACACACACACATTAACCAAACAACTAGGGCTCACACGTACACACACACACATTACATCAACATTGGCCCATGCTGTACTGTTGTCCCTCACGCACACACACACACAGACATGTCGAATGGATGGGTCACTATCGGGGTCTGGCAAACCAACAACACACCCTGTGCATATGATGACACCTTTGTCACCTCCTGTCATCTGTAACATTGATTCAGGAACAGGTTAACATGGTGCTGATGCACAGGGTGACATCATAGCAGTGTAGCAATATTAGCAAGTTGTAAACGGGAAAGTGTAATGATATCCTTGAAGGTATATCAGAGCAGGCATTATGCATCAAAGCTCTGATTGTCAATGTAGCATTGTTTACACCATTGTTAGGTCTGAGTATGTATTGTCCACCCATGTGCCACTTGGCTGAAGTGTAAAGTGTTGCCAGCATGTGTTAGTGAGTGGATAGTACGTGTGTGATGTGTGCAGTACAGATTAGCAGGTTTACATCTGTGAACATGGTAGATGCACACTGTCTGCATGTATGTGCAAAGTGGACACATGGGACGTGTGACATACCCTGTTGTACACATTGTTAACCTCTCGTAGTATCTTTTGATGGCCAGTATGCATTCTACTACAGATATGTACTAACATGGGTATACATGTGTTTATGACATGGGTTGACACTATGCTGTGGGTGATACTGTTAATATCTGTCAATGATTTGCAGTCTGGTAATATACACAACCTCAACAGCATGACTATAACCAATCATTAGATGATGTCCTGACAAATGACACACAGTTGTAGGGAACTCAGTAACAGTTGGATCCTTCCGGTACTATACTATAACAGTAACCAGTGGTATTGACCGCCACCCATTCCTGGGACCACACCTGTTTGGCATATAGCCCTCTTAGGTACATGCAAACACACTATGGATATGTCCATCCACATCTGGAAATGCATGCATTGGCCTACAATGCATTCCCTGGATGGGACGCATATCCTATACAAGGGTATCATACAGACAGATACCTGTTGTCCGATATATGCTGTATAGCAGTAAGCTGACTATGGCATAGTCATCCGCATTTACTATACATACTATCCTGACAGTACCACATAGGTTGTAGCCCTCAACATGTATGTTGGGTACCAATGTGTATATACAGCCACGTGTTATGTCATCTGTCCCTTGGTATCAACATATCCATAGGTATTGTGGAGTCCCCCGGTGTATCACATAAGACATTAGGGGCCTGAATGCATATCCACAAGGCTGTTGTACATCTATAATGACTGTCCATTATTGCCAGTCGTTGTTGTGTATGAACGTGTCTGACATATACCCCAGGCATATACCCTCACTCACACTACTCTATAGTAACTGTCATGGGTGTGTGTGGCACAGATGACCTTGGCCACAGATCACTACAGTGGCCGGCCTTGTAACATACATACATATGTGACCTACGATCTGAGAAGCAGAGGCACAATCTGTCAAAGGTAACAAATGTATTCATGTAGCATGCAGGCTTCACACCTATGTACTGATTGAGGTCACATGTACACATATTTATTTGCCACGCAGATACCTGATGTGTGCAATGCACATACTGTTTTAATCATGATATGTCATACCATAGTAAAAGCAAAACCTACACTGCATTGACCAACTGTGTCACATACTCAGTAACTGCAAGATTCAAACCCCTACCTAATTATGTTATGATACTAGTGAAATACGCATAAACACGGCACGCTATATGCTTTACTGGGTAGTTTGTCTTCTCCTGCTATATTTGTAGGATGCTGACATCATCAGACTTTCCAAAGAGGAATGTACCTCTTTTAATGTGTTTTCCCAGTCTCCAAAAAGGGCACGACTCTCAAAGGAAATCACACATATACATACACACCCACACCCAACCACACACTGTCAGTGTTTGCAGGATTCAAACCCTACCTAACTATGTTATGATACTATAGCGATACATATTAACACGGCGCCCTATATGCTTTACTGGGTGGTGTTTCTTCTCCTGCTATATTTGTAGGATGCTGACATCATCAGACTTTCCAAAGAGGAATGTACCTCTCTTTTAATGTGTTTTCCCTGTCTCCAAAAAGGGCACTCCTCTCAAAGGAAATCGCACACATACACCCCCCCCCACACGCGCACGCACCCAATCACACACTGTCAGCGTTTGCAGGATTCAAACCCCTACCTAGCTATGTTATGATACTAGAGAGTTATGCATTAACATGGCACGCTCTATGTTTTACTGGGTGGTTTCTCTTCTCCTGCTATATTTGTAGGATGCTGACATCATCAGACTTTCCAAAGAGGAATGTATCTCTTTTAATGTGTTTTCCCAGTCTCCAAAAAGGGCACTCCTCTCAAAGGAAATCACACACATACCCCAACACACACTTGTCAGTGTTTGCAAAATTCAAACCCCCTACCTAATTATGCTATGATACTAGAGAGATAAGCTTTAACACAGCGCACTATATGCTTTACTGGGTGGTTTCTCGTCTCCTGCTATATTTGTAGGATGCTGACATCATCAGACTTTCCAAAGAGGAATGTACCTCTTTTAATGTGTTTTCCCAGTCTCCAAAAAGGGCACCCCTCTCAAAGGAAATCGCACACATACACCCCCCCACACACACCCAACACACACTGTTAGCAAGATTCAAACCCCTACCTAACTATGTTATGATGCTAGAGAGATATGCATTTACATGGCTCGCTATATGCTTCAGTAGGTGGCTTCTTTTCTCCTGCTATATTTGTAGGATGCTGACATCATCAGACTGGACATGGTAATGTGTGTACACTTTGTTTTATGCAATTCCATGAATGAGCCATGTGGGTCGGCAGGTGTCAACAGCTTGAACAGGACCCCATAATTCTTACCTTGTGTGATCTATCTGTGGACACATTGACATTCCTTCATATGTCAACACATATTTATGCACAGATTGTTGGTTTTGTGGATACAACATGTGTCTGGGATGTTGATAAAGGGCTATTCAAAGTCTATGTGGGACATGTGTAGCTCTGTTCAGTGATGTATGTCCTGGGTGGCTGCCTTGCAAACAGTCTAGCATGTTTGGGAACCATGATCTGCACATGAACATACCACAGTTGGTAGGATTATGTGTTTGCCAGCTTCCAATAGCTCTGTTTATGACTTCAACCATGATGGACTCCATGGCCTTGCAGATCAGACTTCATAGGCTTACTGGACTATACTTCCCATGGTGTGTTGTGCACCAACACTTGTGGGGAGTGCCATATGTTGCTGTAACACATTCAACGGTTCCAGATCCTGTGGAGAGGGTGAGGCTCAACTAACTGTTCAGGTGCAGGGTCTGTTTGTTCTGTAGTTCATGCATGACACATATTGGGAAACAATGTAATCCAATTGCTGCCCTGCTTTTGGCTTTGGGGGGAGTTGTTCAGCCATTCTACATGTGATATCTCCTTGTATGATGATAGGGACTATCATCAGTGGGAGGTAGGTATGTATATATGGGCCCGTCTGACAGGATGTCGGCATTGTCAGTCAGGTAAAGTTGGCCCTGACTCAGGACATATATGAGTGTACATTGCTATTTATGACATAGCTGAAGGAGGTGTCATGATTCAGTCTGGACTCCTTCTCAGCTACTCTTTACAAAACACCGACAAACATGAGCACTAATCCCTGCTATACTCTTTTACACACTTAACACCCTACTGATCCTTTGTGATCAGGCTATGGAGTATGTCATCATAATATCCTGGCATGTCCAGGGGCCGGTTTCCTGTGTACTCTCCAGTCCAGCTGGTGAATATTGTGATTTTGACACAATGTCACATCTGCCTCATGTACACAGACAACCCTCTCCTCCTCCCAACAAACTCAGATATATGTGAGAGATGCACCTATATAGACATACAGAAGGCTAAGCTCTCTCGACCCATGACTGGCACAGTCTATCAGGTGGTGAAGGTAACCACACACACCACATATCAGTCTCACATAAACCTATAGCGACAGCAATCAAACCACATTATCTCACATAAACATACTCGGAGGCTCTAAATAAACTCTGCCTAGGCAGCAGAGACCTCCAAAGCAGACACACAAACAACTGCTACCCCACTACAATACCTACATATCACATAGTTCACAATGTCAGTGTGCCACACAGTCACTGCCCTTCGGGCTAAACAACAGACCTAATACCCTTGTAATAGGTGACACTTATTGTCAGACACACACTTTGAGCTGTCTGTCGGGTGCCAGGATCCGCCACATAACACATGCACTCAGGTCACTCCAAAGCAAGTACAGGACTGGCTCCATCATTGTCCATGCTGGTGCGTAAAACCTCAGACGTTCCTCCCTGGACAACATGACATGATAAATAGAGGAACTCTCTGATCATGTAGCCCAGGCCAGTATGACCCTGACCTTGTCTAGCATCTTACACTCACCAAGTATGATGTCACAGTATACAGACAAACTTATCACGTTTAACAGTTGGCTAACATATTGGTGTCATTCAAAGGGGATCCAGTGTCTGTCAGCCTGGGGTGACATGTTCGACATGCCATGTAGCTTCGCTATGGACAGCTTGCACCTGTCACCCTTGGACTTTCGAATACTGGCTAAGGCTCTTGCTACCACCATAGTGCCTTTTTTAAGCAGGGCTCAAAAGACAAACCCACCTCCATAGACATTACAGAGTAAATGAAACTAAGGGTAATGCTGTTCAACATCAGATGCGTTACCCTCAAATTGCACCCACTCAGGACTCTCCTCAGTATGGAGAATAGCGATATCTGTGCACTAACAGACGCCTGGTTCAGGCTCACAAATGCACACCAGCACTACCAGGTTATGTTTCATACCATGCTTTCTGACGACAAGACTCGGAACGGACAACACAAATAGGGGGAGTATCCAGGTTAGTAGCACTGCACGAAGCATCACAGACCATACATATGCAACTAACATTGTGCAAAACTGCCTTTCAGTTTGTTGCCTGCTACAGACCACCCTCCCAAACTCAGGAACCACACTCGGCTTTCCTGGGAACAATGGAGAATATGAAGGTCTCCCCAAACACCATTATATTGGGTGACTTCAAATACCCAAACATTAACTGGGGATACTACTCAAGCCCCAACACCCTTGCCCAACAGTCGCTACTATTTGTAAACTCATATGCTATGGCACAACCAGTCACCACACCCACAAGAAGGGAAAACATATTGGACCTGATCATCACCAACATGGGGACTCTGTGTTCCACACCAGCGATATACCCCTCATTGGTAAGGTCAGAACATACATTTATCTCACTGGACATCCATATCCCGTCCCCACACCCATCCTGGGTAATCTTGGTGAACTTCTCATAAGCCAACATCTCACTTCACCAACCAAGGTGGTATCCTTCAGAGACCCTGGGACAATGAGAAATACGGCTCAGACTGCTGAATCCTTTACATACACATTCTATGGACACCTAGTGGACTGCATGGATTGTGCTATCCCAAATAACAACAGGACTCACTCCTCCAATGGCAGGTGACCTGTCTGGTAGACCCCAGCCATTATTAAGCTATACAATGACAGGAGGAAGCTACTACATGATAGAGCACAATCCCAGACAGGGAAGGCATCTGTGATCTGTACTAGCAGACAGCTACGATCACTCATAAATTTAAATAAGATCCGCTTCCAATGGACTATTGCACCAGACATGTAGGCAATCACAAGGCCTTCTTCAGTTATGTCAGGAACCTGGGTGGACACTCACTGATATGCTGTGAGTTACCGCATACTGACTAAACATACCCTGAACCCACTGACATTGCCAACATCCTGGCAAACAGGTTCAGTGCAGATGTCCCCCCCCCATCCCCCTTAAGGAGCAACTATCCATCCCAACAGAGTGTAACCTCCCTGACCTCACAAATAAAGAGGTGAGTGCTGCCCTCCCCAAAGTGGACAACACAGCATCAATGGGACCAGACGGTGTCCCAGCCTGCATCTTACACGAGCTTCATGACAGACGTAACCCTCACATTACGTCACTGTTCAATATCGGAGTTACTACAGGATATGTACCCAAGGAATGGTGTACAGCGACAGTGGTCCCACTCCACAGAGTTGGTGCCACAATGGACCACAGACAATCTTGCCCTATAAGCCTAACTAGCCTGTTCTGCAAAGCTATGGAACGTATTGCCATGGGACTCATACACATAAACATCAGGAACCTACAGACACTGTGTCCTACATATTTCAGCGATGTTGTGGGCAGATCTTGCCTCTTGAACCTGTTTATATTCTTTAAACGGTTACCAGGTCCATCGATGTAGGGACAGTTGTCCACACAGCCTACCTGGACCTTGCAAAACCCTTCAACACAATACCCCACTCGGCCATTATGCATAGGCTCACCAGCGTTGATATGGGCACATATCTCACATGATGGATTGCTACCTGGATCAGGGATAGCACCCACATGGTCAGAATTGCAGGTGCCATGTCTGACTATACACCAGTTACACATGGCATCCCACAAGGCTCAGTCCTGGGACTTCTCTTGTTCAGTATATATTTGTCTGACATACAGACTAACACAGGGGGAATATGGCTGACCATGTTCGCAGATGACTGCAAACTGGGTGCCATAATCAACTCTCCAGATGGCACATGCATACTCAAACAGGGTCTCACAGAGATGGATGACTGGTGCCTGAGCCATGGCCAACAGCTAAATGCCATTAGTTGCACAGTCATCTCCTTTGGGAATAACAACATGCCCACACATTACCACATAGGTAGTAATCCATTACATATGGTAGGAGTTGTTAGGGATTTGGGGACATGACTTATTCGCACTGTCGCCTTTGACAATCACATTGCCAAAGTGGTTGGACAGACCTTCTATATAACGCACCTTATCCCATATGGTTTCACATCTAGATCGAGTGAGGTCATTGTGCCCCTATACTCATCACAACCATGCTTGGTTACAATTCCACATTTGGGATGTACCTTACCCAACACCTGCAGCAACTGTAATGGCCACAAAAGTTCCTCACCAAGCAGATCAAGGGACTCACATGGATGCCCTGCACAGTTCGGATACAGTAACTGCAGCTCTACTCAGTTGCTTACCGCCTACTCGGATATGATGTCTACCTGTTGTTTACGGAAATACCCAACCCAGAATTACTGGACATGCCCCACCTCAGGATATCTGACTCCCTTTGGAGCTACACACTCCAGGGACATATACCGCAGCACAGATGTTAATAGGACATGCTGGAGGGACAGATTCTTATCCCAGAGGCTCCACTCACTCCGTATTGTAATCCCGGTTTCGCATAGGCAGAGCCACCCACTGACCACCTACAGGAGACATCTTGACAACTGGATGGGTGATCGTATGTTTACCCCTGGGATATCTTCTGGGTCCCTGCTAGACAGAGACACACTAGCCTAAATGTACATGGGCTATCTTGTGTGACCTACTATTCACAGGCACAGTGTAGTAATCTGACAGGGTTGCGAAAGCCAAACACACTCTGGCTAGCTTGTACATGCCCTAGGGCAGATAGCCTAGTATCGACCTCTGAACCTATGATAATGTTCGGGATGCACAATGTTTATTGCTGATACTGTTTGCAGGTTTTTATCGTCTTTGCTTTCCCAGTTTCTATGAACAACTTAGGTATCTGCAGAACATATTTGATTATGACAGGGTTTCACTATATTATATATGTGTTTGTTGTCATATAACTGTGTGCACAGGGTGGATTGCTGGATAGTGAGAGGTTCCTGGGTTAACACATGCAACTGCCAGATATGTGTGGCCCACTGTTGTACTCAGACATGGCCTAAGTGTGTGAGCCTGCCCAGTTCAGGCTTTCCGTGTTTTATTGAATGACATTTGTCTCATTTATTCAAGTGTGTGAACATGCCCAGTGTGACCTTTCAGTATGTTGCTATCTGAGCTCCACTACATTTGTTGATGTGTGTGAACATGACCAATATTAACATTTATACTGTGTGTGTTGGAAGTCAGGTTCTATTCTTACTGCAGGACTCACCTTTGTGTCATAACTCAACAGGGATTATGCTGTGCCTGCAGGGTTTCCATGAGATACTTTGCATAGACTTATCAATATTTCTTCATACAGGCTGACCACTGAAATACTGTAATGGTTTAGTGGTTCAGTACTATAACTATAGTGCACAGTATCCTGGGTTCGAGGCCCATCACTGCTTTATATTTTCATACTGAGCAGACCAGACTGCTTAAGGGCCAGTAGAGCAAATATGAGCATGTCGGCTTTTGTTCAGCTATGCCCTACTTAGACCAGGCTTGTCCGACATTGCTCAATATTCACCAACATTGCTGGACGTTGCCCAATATTACTCAACATTGACCACAGTTGTGCTAGTTGGTGTGTGCGATTTTGTTTGCATATACTACATGGTGGTAAATGCTGTTTAGCACTGCTTTATATTGCTTAACACATGGCAATCATGCCTCAGGTAGTGCTGCAGGGCTGCCTATGTCGGATGCACATACTACCCTCCCTATACATGTTTGAAAGCAGGTAGTGTCAACTTAGGCATCCCTTTTACTATATGTGCGAGTCGGAGAGAGGTATCATTTCCAGAGTTCCAACTGAGCCAGTGTATGTGCTATGTGCTATGTGTTGCCTCTTTGCCAAGGCCAAAGCATACTGGGCATGCCTCCTTCTGCCTACTGGGGCAGGCTCAGGTTGTTCCTCCTCCAAGTCACGCTCAGCCTGTGATGGCTTTGGCAATGGTGGGGGGCTGTTTGGCCCAGGCCTATGCTGGTCCTGCTGCAGCTGTTTTCGCAGGATCATATTATGTAGCATAGCATATACCATGACAATTTGGGTACATGTAGTCGGTGAGTACTGGAAGGCTCCACCAGATGTGTCCAGGCACTGGAACCGTGACTTGAGCAGCCCAAACACACACTCAATTACATTTTGTGTTTGTGCGTGTGCCTCATTATGGCGTTCCTGTTCAGGTGTGTGTGCGTTTCTGATGGGTGTCATCAGCCATGGCTCCAGTGCATAGCCAGCATCCCCTACTAAGTGACCATGTGGGATGCCCCCATTGGCAAATGTCTGGTACAGCTGCATCAGATGCCAGATATGGGAATCATGGTAGCTTCCAGGGCAGCCAGCACACACATTCAGTATTATGCCCTGGGTATCACACATGACCTGGCAGTTGATGGAGGGGAAGCCCTTGCGGTTGAAGTACACCCTACCCTGCTCACCAGCTGGTGCTTTGGTGCGTATGTGCATGCAGTCTATTGCACCCACTACCTCAGGGTATTCCGCTATTTGCTGGAAGAGACGCATATTGCTGGCCAATACCTCACGGGAACTGGGGAAATATACATGATCACTAACATGGGCTGACATGGCATCCAGGAACTGGTGCAGTACCCTGGATGCTGATGCCTGTGATATCCCCATCATATCACCAGTTGGTCTCTGGAAGGTACCTGTTGCTAATATTCTTAGGCCAACACATACCTTGGTTTCCACTGGGATGGGTTCCCCTCTGTTGGTTTTGTGTGTGAGGCGTGGCCTGCACAGCTCAACAATTTGCTGCAAGAGGTCTCTGCCCACTCTATAGCGCTCCACTATCTCCAGCTCATGTAGCTCCTGGTAGGTTACCCAGGGCCTGTACACTCTTCTCCGTCTCCTCACTGTGGGTTGTCCAGCAGCATTCGCATTGTCACCACCCTCAGCATGTTGCATATGTCGCCTTATAACAGCAATGTCAGCCCCTAACATTTCTTTGTCTCAGTAAAGCTTTTTCAGTTTTCACTTCTATTAGCTTACTGCAGTGTTGCACTGTCTCTTGTGAGAAACATAATGGACTGTTGTTTGCAGAGTTTTAAGTGCTGGGCTGGGCTGGGCTAGTGTACTGCCTGTGTAATTGCCTGATTCTGATTGTTTTCACCTGCTAGCTCTGCTAGTACTCCCTGGTAGCTTCCTACTATTTGTTGTGCTTCCTTTTTCCTTTCTGTTTCCTCGGGGAGCAGTGCCACGCACACAAGCGCAAACATGCTCACAGCAGCTCACATGCATGCACACATGCTTACACGGACTAAAACTTGCTTATTCTTGTTAAAACGTGTGCACACCAGCGCAAACGCGCTTACAACTCTTTTAAACAGCCTTATACATGCTTACTCTGGCTTAAACACGTGCATTCACGCTTACACGCGCACACTGTCTTACTCGGGTTTACAGGTGCGCACACACCCGCATACCCGCTCAGCAAGAAACTTTAGTGTTATCCACGGCATACACCTTCAATTTCTTGCCTTTACCTAGCCTACCTGTTGACACACCTCTTTCAATGCTGTGTAAATGACAGCTGACACATGCCACTCTGCTCCAATGAGCTTCACTTCTTTCATACATACTCCACTCGTGATGTCACCTATCTTCTACCCTGTTACTCCCCTTATCCTACTCCTACACTCCACTGACTGTGCTCATTTGCTATGTAAACTTGTGATTCACTATCCTAACCCTCCTTTGCATAGGATTGCCTACTAATGCTTGGTTACATCTGTTAGACTGAGCTTCCCCCCTTAGCAACCTCTACTCGGTGACCATGTTGTCTTCAGCCTGCCATTCACTTGCATTGTAAATTCATATTAGCAATAAAATCCACATTTGTGGATCTTAATTATTGATTTTCTGATTTTTAGGGCGCAGCGCGTATGCGTGGCGCTGCGCTATGCTTAAACCCCGGAGATTGGGATTAAAAAAAAGTTATTTTATTTTTATTTTGCATCACTTAACATTGCCAATGGCCGTATTTTTGGCCATTGGCATACTTTCTCCTGTAAATGCATCCTTTTTTTGGAGCTGTCACAGCTCCGTTTTGCTGTACTCAGTTGTCAACTGAGTACATTTCTGCAAATAACACTACTCCTACTTGGACAGGTTCGGGTTTCCTGGATCGCAAATTTACCTCATTTGCATAGCTTTCACCTGCAATTGAGGTAATTTGCATATCCCAGCCCTGTCCGTGTAGGACTAGTTTTGAGAGCTCTGTTGCACGCCCCTACCGGCTGTTCCTGGATCACTCGGCGGACAAGTTGGCTGCATGGAGTCTTACTCTACTCTTAGACTCTGTGCAAGCCTTCGTGAATCTGGCCCAATATGTTTTACAAAAGGAACAAATAGCAATAAGTGATCAGTTAATGCACAAACTAACCATCCTGTACCAAAAGTCAGTGCTGCCTTTTAATAAAAGAGACATTATTTTAAGTTTACAGTAATTTTTGTGAATACTGTAAAACCAGGGTAAATTGTATTTAAGATTTGTGTACATCTCTATATTGTGTAATTTCACTGTTAATGGTGTAATTATATGTAGCTGTATCTCCTTTACGACTAGATTGCTAAAAGACCTGCAGCTCATGTGAGCACTGCATTTCACAGATTTTGAGCTCTGCTGGGTTATTAATGGCATTTTTGGATATTATTGCTGCACAAATTCCATGGTTATCTACAACTTACATAATGCCATTCTCTTGCTGAACGGACTTTTATTTCAAAGATTTTGAGTTCTGCCGAGTTATTAATGATTTTTTAGAAATTATTGCAGCAAATCTTCCACTGTAATCTACAACTTAATACTGCCATTCCCATGGTGAACTAACTTAAAATACATCATTTAATTTAGTTTTACTTTACGGAATGTGTTATTCATTCATCCTGCAGTGCTAAACATATTAACTTGCTGTTCTGTTTTGTTTAAAGGATGATGTGCCTAAGTTGGCTTCTGTATATTTCAAACTGTAGGGTACACATTGTCTGAAATGTACTGAGGGGATTTTTTGTAGTAGTAGGATATTTAACTGGAAAGCTACTCTGCTGTGTTTGAATCATTGTCTTTATTTCACATTTACTATTGACAGTTTCACTTAAAGTTGGATGGTAACATATAGCTTATATGTTTTTACCATTTACTCTATTGTTTACAACTAGTGCATTCTCCATTTCTCACATTTTCTCTTATAACAACTGTATTTGCCATTGCCTGTCTCACTAAACTTACCTCTTTCTTCTCTCCTCCTTTCCCCCTAGGTGTTAAATCCAAGTATAGGATTACACAGCAATCTACCTATCTGCCCAGAGTGAAGCCTTTTTAACTACACAGCTAACTGGACAGTGCTTCTCATTGCTGGTCAGCATACTATGAATGTATGCTGAACCACACAATCGAAATAACTGTATTGTCACACACCCCAAGGCCAATGAATCAACGTCAAATTGTAGATACCAAACACAGACACTTTTATTAGAACAAGAAAGAATTACTTTCCTCTAGTGCCTCGGCTACCAAAAGCCTTTACAGAGTATGTCACTTTCTTGATTCCTACAGTTTTTATATGAAAATAATAATCATTAAACAATTAATCAATAAAACAACCAATAAAACAATTAGTTGAAACTACCTACTCTTAAACACATATCATGCAAAATACTTCCAAGAGAACTCCTATTGAACCCCCGGGATGCAGTGTGCTATATTTTAAAATAAAGAAAGATTATTTCTTTCTTAGACAGTCTTTTAACACCCTCAGAAGTACTAAATTCATCACACACCTGTTCCAGGACTGAAGCCTGCAGTCCTTTAGGATCTCCACCATGATATTCATTAAATGTTCTGCTACATGGCTAAACTTATTTTTCTTGATGCCCCTATCATGTTCTTTTAATCTGGCAGCAAAACTTTTCTTACTCTCTTCGAAATAAAATAACTCACATGGACATTTCAGACCATAAATAATTCTTTCACTGTTAAAACTAAAAGTGCCTTTGATATCAAATGTTTCCATTAATATTCAAAAACTATTAACTATATACTGACATATTGTGCAATTTTCACATGGAAAACTTCCCTTATTAGTAGGAGTCTTATCCCTTGTAACACTTGGTCTCTCAAACCTCCCATCTACTAAAATGTCCTTCAGGCTTCTTCCCCTATTATATGAAAATTTTAATTTAACATCTTCCAAGAAAGTTATTTCTTTCTTGATGAAAGACCAGTAATATTTAACTATATTCTCTAATTTACCATGAAAAGCAGTATATTTTGACACAAAATACAAGTTTTTCCCTTCTTCCTTTACCGCCAGCCGGTTTTCTCCATTATTACCGTGCTTCCTACCTGGTCTCCTACCCATCACCCTCGAATATCCCATCCATGCATTCTCTTGCCCATAACCCCTCTGTATAAACATCTGAATGGTCTTATTCATTTCCTTGTTACAATCCTCAATGTCACTACATAATCGCTTAATTCTGACCAATTCCCCATACTGCATAGAGGTTATGGTAGGTGTGGGGGGGGGGGATGACAACTAGTACAGTATAATGTATAGCTCTGCTGTCATAATTTTCTGTATATCTTTGTTTTGAGTTTAACATTCTCTTTACCCTGTACTGTTATATCCAGATAATTCACTGTGTGCCCTTTCTGCACCCCACCAAATTGAATTCCAAACCTATTCACCTGTAGGTCCTGAATAAATCTTTCTACTCTATCATAGCCCCCCTGCATATGAAAGTCAAATCACCTATATATCTATAGTAGTTGATAATATGCTTCCTAAAAAAATAATTCCTACATTATACAAATTTGTGAAGAGGCCCATAAACAGATTGGTATATGTGGGGGCAAATGTTGCCCCATTGCTGTACCACATTTTTGCTGATAGAGAGATCCATCAAACTCAAACATATTATTTTCAAGACAGAATAAAGTCAATTCTACAATATACTGCATACTGTAATGATTATTATTTGCATATAAAAACTGTAGGAATCAAGAAAGTGACATATTCTGAAAAGGCTTTTGGTAGCCAAGGCACTAGAGGAAAGTAATTCTTTCTTGTTTTAATAAAAGTGTCTGTTCTCTGTATCTACAATTTGACGTTGATTCATTGGCCTTAGGGTGTGTGATAATACTGTAAATGTGTGTTTAATTTTGTATGTACATGCACCTTCTTCTGTTAACTGAAAGACTGCATGCACTTCACCGAAACGTACCTCCAAGTTATCTACTGCCCCCTGCACATTGCAGAATCGTATCAATAACATTTTTCAACCAGTTCTTTGCTATATTTGATAACACCCTGCCAACATTGACTATTTTCTCTGTAATTTAGTAGTACTGCTCTGCAGTTAAGTATCCCCTCTCCTTGCCTTCAACCCCACTCACTTCTCTGACTAACTTTACATACCTGGAACCTTGTTAATGCAACTTCCAGCTTCTCTCTGCTTATTTGATTGTTTTTTGTGGCTACCTGCATCTTTTGGCCTGCCTGCTCCATTTGTCCAAATGGGCTCCCTCCGCTCCCCTACTCTGCCCCCAAATGCCACCAACCCCCACTGCTCCTGAATTCAACTTTTCCTAGACACTCCCACTATCTCATATCTTCCAGTCACCTAACTCTATACATGCTAATCAATACTACTGCCAATTAAAAGCCTCATCTCTCTACTCCATCACTTGACTCCTCCCTCTACATAACTCTACCTTTCTATCACCATATAAATCCACAATTCCAAAGGTACGACTTATCAGATAATTATACTTTTTGATAACATTAATACAGCCAGCTACATTGCTACTTTAACAATGTTCTTCTAATATGCCTCTATCCTAATACTCCTCAACCAAGCCACCATCCTAAATCCTTATCAACAACCATTAAATACAGCCTGCACCTTTCCCACTATCTCATATCCTCCTGCAATCCATATAAAAACCAGACACTTCACCACAGCACTAAACCTGTTTAACTCCACTAATATCACTTTCTTCTCATACAGGTATGTACAATTCACCACAGCCCAACTGCTCTAAAAATATATAGCACTAACATTCAAGCAACAACATCTACTACTTCACTTAAGAAATAAACTAAAATTGAGTAGAGATATCCACCTTAACTCTAGCCCCATTCTTAACCAGTCAACTCCAAACATTTTTCTCCCCCTCACATATACACATTGCTATTAGCCTTACTAACAGAAAATCAAACCTGCTATTTCTAAACATTAATCTTAGAAGTTTACCAAATAAAATTCATGATTTCCATGCTTCTGTCACACTTTACTCCCCTGAAATAGCAGTACTAACCGAAACATGGCTAAAACCCCTCATAAATGATAATGAAATATTAACACAAGGCTACAATATCCACAGACCAGACAGACTAAATAAGCAAGGTAGGGGCATCACCATACTCTCTAAGAGGTCGCTTAAACTCAGTCACCTAGATCTTACCCCTCCTAAATTCAATAACACTGAACTACTATGTGGAAGACTAGAAATTAACCCCAAAAATACATAACCATTATTGCAGTCTACATCCCCCCCGGTAATAAGCCCACCATAGTTGAAGATCTCCTTCACTGACCATCCTTTACATATCCCCAAGAAAACATAATAATGGGTGACTTTAATACTGATTGATGAAATTTGTTGGTAAGATATAGGTTTGCCAATCTGCATGGGTTCACCCAACTTATACAAACCCCATCTAGAATTGACAAAAATACCAACAGACTTTCAATACTTGACTTCTAACAAATAAAACTTCACCTTCCTATCAGGCTGCTTTCCAGATACCATGTGACCATCTACCAGTTTTCCTGCTGAGACAAAATCTACACACCATCGAAAACATTGCATATAGACTAACTTGTAACACAAAACATTTCTCACGCTTTCCTAGCCACTCGCCAACATTGTGACTGAACCCCTCTAAATTCTCGCTCCCTAGATGATGCTGTAGCCTACTTCAACAAAACATTCCTAGATATGCTAAACAGTCAAGCTCCTCCCAGAACAATTAAAGTCAAACCATCTCATTGGCTCACGTCAGAGATCAGTCAGTTACTAACAAAAAGAGACAAAACTTGGTGTCAATACTACTTTAATAAAAACCAAACCACCCTACTTAACTACCAGCAGCTAAGAAACACAGCAAGACAAACAGATTAAGCATGACAAAATCATCCTATCTTGCTAATCAACAAAAATACCAAAATAATCCTAAAAAAATTTGGGCTGCTGTAAAACAGCTATTACAACCTGGCCAAGCATCAAACCCAGTTCCCTCCACTGCAAACACCAAGAATAGTATAGCCTCTCAATTTAATAACTACTTTATTAACTCCATTCTGTGTTTAACCAAACACAACTCCAGTACCCCTGTAACTATTCCCACCGCTGCAAAAGAAACAAGCAATGCTTTCTCCTTTTGACCAGTACAAACCAACTTAATAAAACAATTAGTAAACAAACTCAAACTTAATTGCCTCACTACTGATAAGCTATCATCAGGTTTGTTAGTTTGGCCTGTGATTGATGACAGTGTTGTGTTGTTCTTGTGGAGTCTGCATTTGCAGTGAAGCACGGGGCTTAGGATCGAACCATCTTTCACATGAAATGTGTCCTGAATGTGTCTGATGAAATCTGTACCATTATAGATGAAACACAGTTGTTTAAGGAGCGTTTATGTGCTTGCTCTACTGTTTGGATCGTTTTTTGGCCGGTGGTTTTATACATTAAAGTTTGGCTCTTTGGAAAGCCTGCATCCGGAGTGTTCTTTTACTCAGGTTTTGGTGACACATTGAACACTCTTTCTTTCTCTTCTGTGTACCATCAGATTATCTCAAAATAGCTGCTGACTCTATCTCTTACCATTGTCCATACTTATCAATTGTTCTATAACAGAACCCTATGTTCCTAATATATGGAAAATATCATATATTATACCATTACATAGAGGTAGTACCTCTACTGAGTTCACAGACTACAGATCTATTGTTATATTATCTCCCCTATCAAAAATACCAGAGAAAAGCATTCACTATCAGCTTATGAACTACCTACTTGCCCACAAACTTTTTACCAACTCTCGGCATAGCTTCAGACCCAGCCATAGTGCAACTACAGCCTTATTAACTTTCACAAATACAATTAACCTGCTCAGAAACAATGAACAGATAGTTTCCTCCATATTTCTAGACTTGTCCAAAGCATTTGATACAGTTTCACACCAAAGACTTTTCAATGAACTTTTCACCCTAAACCTAAGCCACTCTGCCATCTCCTGGTTCCACAAGTACATATCTGACTGAAATCAAGCTGTCAAATGGGAAAATGATTACTCTTCCATTCTACCTGTCACATTAGGAGTTCCCAGGGCTCTGTCCTAGGCCAACTCTTATTTGCTATCTTTACAAATAAGTTTCATTCCACTACCCACCTAGCCACAACCATACAATATGTAGATGACTCCGCACACATTTGTGCAGGATACTCATTCCCACAACTCCAATATATCACATAGGAATCATTTTCAGCTGTTGAATCCAGGCTCTTCAACTCTCAACTAATACTAAACCCCAACAAAACTAAGCTAATAATCTTTTCAAATAACAAAACCTTAGACACTTTGTCTTTCTTCCAAATATATTCTGGCAACAAAACAACTATGTCCCCATTCTTACATACTAAGCTACTTGGGGTCACAATTGATAACAATTTGAAATTCGATAAAAATCTGTGTCTAACTATAAAAAAGTTTATATAAAACTTGGATCCCTATACAGAATCAAATGTTTTCTCACCGACTCTGCAAGACAGTTCATTGCTAGGACACACTTACTTTCCACCCTACCGTATGTGTCCCCTATCCTCACCAACTTAACAAAAAACAACCTAGCAGAACTAGAGACCTGTGTGATGAAAGGAGGTACTGCCAGCAGAGCTAGCTGGAATTTAGTAAATAATTATATGTCATTTGTGAATATCAAACTAATTTATATAAGATGCTGGTGTTGCAAAGGTATTAGAACTGCATGTCATGTGTATATCAAAAAGCTCTGTACAGTTGGTTGTGTTCAAAAGGTATGTGTAAAGTACTGTGTTTAAAATGTATCTACAGTGTGCCCTACTGGAAGAGAACAAAATGTACCTGCGCTATTGTAACTGTTTAAATGTATATATTTTAAAAGAGGAAACTAGGGGGTTAACCTCAGTCCAGCAAACTTTTGAAAAATATCTGAAATTAAATTACTTTATAAGCTAGGTCATAAAGGGGCTATCTGACAGGTTTCAATGCAGCCAGAAACACAAAGTCTGTACTAGGAAGCTTTCTGTATTGTCCTTTAGGGTGAACAAATCACTACTCTGAAAGCATGGAAATGCAATTGTTTTATGATTTCCAGCACCTGCCAAAGATCTGAGCAAAAGCCTTTGCCTACATATTTTTACAGGTAGATATTAAATACTGCCATGTGTCAACAATTGGGTATGCATGAAAGTCAGATGACAAGAAATGATGTCATTCTGCAAGCATTTTAGATATTATTTTGTGAGTGAGACAAAGCATTCTGTATTCTGTCTTGGACCTGACAACAATAAAACCATGCACTACATCTGCCTTGGTCTAATAGTAAGTTACTAGGGAGTAGTATAATTCTCTAAGATATAGTCAGGAAGATAGTGAAGCTTAGCTTAGATATTTTTATTTATTTATTTGAGACTGTCCTGCAATGTTGTTTTAAATATTTCCTGTAATTTTGAACTCTGATGTCACTGTGAATATATATTTAGTATTGTCTTGTTCTTTTAATATTTATTATTAAATACATTTATACCTTTCATTGTGGCTGATCTCTGTAAAAATATTTAAGTTATGAGAGTACTTGCATATTTATTTGGGGACACTGTGTGGGCCACTCCTAACAGCCTTGCTCTTGGCCAGACTACCATTTGTATTAATATTAGTAATACACAGTAAAATTGGTCACCCTTTGTTAAGGGCCTTAAATTAGTTGTTGAAGATTGACTGGTGGCAGTGAAAACTACCTTATAATCTGGGCAGAAGGGGGCATAGCTATTAAACCTGTGCCAGCCTTTCCCAGGTATGTGTGTGTGTGTGTGAGTATGTGTGTGTGTGTGTGTGTGTGTGTGTGTGTGTGTGTGTGTGTGTGTGTGTGTGTGTGTGTGTGTGTGTGTCAGCTACTTGCGCAAGGACACAAAGCACTGTTTGCATAGAGAGGGTACCGGAGGTCTTGGTTTGGTCACTCACCTGAGATCTCAACTCTGTAGTTTTACCAGTGGAGTGTCTCGTTGGAGATCTGGAGGAAAAAGTAGAATGTGGTCTCTGTGTGCTCTTAAAGTAAATTGCACTTGATACAGAGAGCTGCATCTGGAAATACTGTGTGAGCACCTGTTATCCCCTCAGTGAATGTCCCCATTGTTGCCAGTAATGAGGATTGCGGCTTCTTGATTACTGGTTGGCAGTGGTGGGTTGTTACATATTAATTGGCTGGCAGTGGTGGGATCACCGCATCACATATTAGTAGTCAGTGGTGTGGATATTGAGCTCCTGTAACCTGTAAACAGTGGTCACTAAAGACGGTGTCTGTACTCTCAAGCAGCCACATGGTAGACATTCCGAGTTTCATATCAAAATAGTTTTATTTTTTTGTTAGCTTAGTTATTCAGGGAGAGCAGGAAAGGATGTCAGCAGAGGATTATGGCAAGCTGACAAGGAGCCAGTTGGCTGAAATGTGCCAAGCCAAACAACTGCTGCATGCCAACTTGACTAAAGCAGAAATGGTTGCAGTCTTAGTCACAGCTGCATCACAGACAAGCAACCAGGAAGACAGGCAGATTGGCCTTGGGGATATACAGCTCTCAGAAAATGAACAGTTCAAGTTTTCTTCAGAGGACTTAAAAATCCATCTGGAATTAAGGAGACTTGAACTGGAGGCCAAAAGTTTGGAACTAGCATCAGCAGACAGACTGTGGCAGGAGAAACAAATGGAATTAGAATCAGCAGAGGGACTGAGACACCTAAAACCTGAAGAAAATGAGAGGCAGAGGTAACATGAAAAGGAGATGCTGACTCTTCACCAAGGTCATGGATGTAATGAGGAAGGGAATAACTGAACCCCAGAAGCAATACAAATCAGTAAATTTCTTCCACAATTTACAGAGGGTGACAATTTTGGTAGTTTTATTCATATGTTTGAAAGGGTATGTAAACATTCTATAATGGTGACCAAGGGCTCTACGTAGGGTTCATGACCCCCTTACTCCATGGTAAAGTTGTAATTGTTGTTTCTAAATTGTCTGATACTGATTGCTTAAATTATAATACACTTAAACATTGTTTATTAGAGTGTTTTAAGTTAACACCTGAAATTTACAGAAAAAAGTTATATGAGGATAGAAGCAAGGCAGATGAAATTGTGTGCGATTATGTTGCTGAGTTAAGCACTTATTTTCATAGGTGGGTGAGTAAGCATCAGGTCACCAGTTCTGAAGGGCTGGCAGACTTTTGCTGAGGAAACAATCCCTTGCACTTTACCTGAGGATATGAGAATCTGGTTGGCAGATAGAGAATGCAACACTGCAGATCAGTTGGGGGAAAACAGAGACCTATAGCTAGCAAGCAGGGCATCACTGCACAGAAAAGGGATACTCAGTACTGCACTTGGGTATAAGGGAACCCATGGTGGACAGCCTAAACTGCCCCAACAGAGTCTGCCAGTAGCAGGGGAAGCCACTAGTTCAGGTACACAGCCAGGATATCAAGGGTTAAATGTTTTAAATGTAACCAGTGGGACCATGTAGCATATAGATGTCCATGGGGAACAAAATGTAGTGGAGCCAGCAAGTGGGAATGACAGAATTCCAGTTGTAAGTTGTCTGGAGACAACAACTGTATCAAACTACCACAAGAGGTTATATTCTATCTTAATAGATGGAAAACAGGCCACTGCTAAGAGAGACACAACATCTAACCTAACCATTGTGAATCCTGCGGTGGTTAAAGTGGAGCACTACTTGCTTGGGCAGTCTACTCCAGTCAGAGCTTTAGGAGGGACCTCATTCCACTTTCCTTTGGCTAGGGTTCACCTTGACTGGGAGGGTGGAAAATGAAGCAAGCAAGTAGGTGTTTTTGAAGATATCCCTGCAGATGTCCTGATAGGGAATGATTTTGATAATGCAGCACCTTGTGTGCATGTAGTCACATGCAGCCAGGCTTGGAGACAGGCATGTGGATCTGGTAGCATTGGGGGGAGGGGGACACAGACAGGCCATGCAGTTGAAACCAGGACTGGTGAAGTGGTTATTTCAGAGAGGGAGCTGCCTTGTAGCAGTGAAACTGAAGGTGAGCCACATTTGCTGGTGGGTACTGATGTTCCCTTGGACAGAGTGACTGCAAGGGCAGAGATGAATAGTAGTACCCAGCCTGACAGTGAGGCACCGCTGTCAGAGGATAGCAGACTTTCTGTGAAAGGGAAGCTGGGAAGGCTTACAAAGAGAGAGTTGAGACAGGCTCTGCTCTTATACCGTACATTACAAGGCTTGAGGGAGGTAGCTAGGGAGGCACCTGATTCTCATGGAAAGGGAGAATCTGTATACTGGGACAAATGGTTACTGTATAGAGAGTGGACCCTGAGGGAGGGCTAGAGGGTGAGAGAATACAGAAGTTGGTACTGCCCAGAGCCTACCATCTGGCGTTCTAGCCATAACCCATGTCATTCCCTTTGCAGGCCATATGCACATAAAGCATACCAAGAGACATATTATGCAGACCTTTTATTGGCCTGGGATTTCCAGGGATGTAACAGGGTACTGCAGGACCTGTGAGCAGTGCTAAAAAGTAGACAAGGCAGGAGACAAGGTCAAAGCTCCTTTGATGCCTTTGCCTTTGATTGAGGAGCCTTTTCAGAGGGTAGCTGTGGATATTGTGGAGCCTCTGAGTGCCGAAATTCTGCAGCAAAGAAGTATATCCCAGTGGTAGTAGATTATGCTACCAGATACCCTGAGGCAGTGGCTCTATCCTCCATCGAGGCAGAAAAGGTGGCAAATGCTTTGTTAGAAATCTTCGGCAGGGTAGGTTTCCCCAAAGAAATACTGACTAACAGAGATGCCAATTTTGTGTCAAACCTGCTGGCTTGTCTGTGGAAGCACTGTGGTGTGAAATACCTAAAGACCACCCCCTACCTCCCCCAGACTAATGGTCTTGTGAAGAGGTTAAACTCTACACTAAACATCATGCTAGGAGCAGACCAGTTTAACAGGGAGTGGGGCAGATATTTGCACCATCGGTTATTTGCTTACAGAGAGGTGCCCCAGGAATTTACAGGTTTTTCACCATTTGAGTTGCTATGTGGGCATAGGTTGAGAGGACTTTTAGATTTGATTCACGATGAGTGGGAGGGTGAGTGTGAATCCTTCAAGCAGTCTGTTGTGGCATATGTCCTAAACCTCAGAACAAGGATCAGACATCTCATGGGCTTGGCCCAGGAGAATCTGATAGAAGCCCAACAGCAGGAAAAAGGTCTGATATGACAGCAATGCTCAAGCTAGAGAGGATGCTGTGGGACAGCAGGTTATGGCTATCATTCTGGTCAGATACAACAAGCTGCAGGCGGCTTGGGAGGGACCCTTAAAAGTAGTAAGGAAGGTCAGTGATGTTAACTACAGGGTAGAACTGCTAGGTAGGAGGCAGGGGCACAGATTGTTCCATGTTAACATGATGAAACCTTACCATGATAGAGAGGCCCTTGTGCTGAGTATTTGCAGTAGATGGCAGGAGGAGTCTGAGGGGAATCTGGTGCCTGATCTCCTCAGTGAGGCTCGGACTGACACCTCAGTGGAAGGGGTAGCAATGTCCCAGCAGCTATCCCCTACTCAGGTTCGAGAAATCCAAGCACAGTTACAGGAGTTTGGGGGTATGATCACTGGGAGACCAGGGTGTAACCACCTGTTGCAGCCCCATGTGGATACAGGACTCCAAAGGCCTATTAAGCAGGCCCCTTATAGGGTGCCTGAGAGAGTCAAACAGACTCTGAGGGAGGAGATACAGGAAATGTTGGAACTGGGGTAATCCAGTAGTCCAGCAGTCTGTGGGCCTCCCCAGTGGTGCTGGTACCAAAGAAGGATGGCAGCACCAGGTTCTGTGTAGACTACAGGAAATTAAATAGTCAGACAGGGTTAGATGCTTACCCCATCCCTAGGACAGATGAAGCCCTAGAGCAGCTGGGAGGGGCTAAGTATCTTACCACTACTGATCATACCAAGGGCTACTGGCAGGTGCCCTTGACTCCCCATGCTAAAGAGAGGTCAGCCTTTCTGACTCCTTTTGGCTTGTATGTGTGAGATCACAAAGATACCCTTTGGTATGTAAAATGCCCCAGTGACTATCCAGAGGCTGGTAGATCATATCCTAGCAGGAGCAGGAGACTTTGCCCTTGCTTACCTGGATGATATTCTGTCTACAACCATTCCTGCCAGGGGCACCTTCAGCATGTCAGGAAGGTGCTGGACAGACTACAGAGGGCAGGGTTGACCATTAAGCCCAGTAAGTGTCAGGTAGATATGGCAGAGGTATTATACCTGGGATATAGAGTCAGGAGTGATAAGATCAGGCCTGAACCTGACAAAGTGGAAGCCATTCAGGCATGGCCTGCTCCTGTTACCAAAAATCATATGAGGGCATTCTTAGGGACAGCAGGGTACTACAGAAAGCTTGTCCCCAATTATAGTACTATAGCTGCTCCCTGCATAGGCCTCACAAGGAAAAGCAGGCCAGATAAGGCAGTGTGTCCCCCAGCATGTGAGCAGGCATTCCAGAAGCTTAAAGGAGCTTTGGCAGGACCCCCCTGTGTTAGCCAGTCCAGATTACAGAAAATAATTTATTGTGCAGGTAGATGCTTCACACCATGGAGTGGGGGCTGTACTCAGCCAGGTTTCCTCAAAGGGAGAAGAGCACCCAGTGGTATATCATAGCCGTAAGCTCCAACCTAGGGAGGAATGCTATGCAGCTGTAGAAAATGAATGTCTAGCCATAGTGTGGGCACTGCCGAAACTACAGTCTTATCTGTATGGAAGGAAATTCACTGTAGTCATAGACCACAACCCTTTAACATGGCTACATTGAGCCAGCCAGCAAAATGCCAAGCTATTAAGGTGGAGCCCAGGGCTGCAAGCATACGATATGACAGTGCAACACCATATTGCGGTTAGCAATGCCAACACAGAGGGATATCAAGACAGGGAATCGGGTTGGGTAATATATTCCCAGATAGGCTCATCCCTTTCAAGCAACGTTTCTCAAGGGTCACTTGAAAAACTAGCTTCAGTCTTCGAAGGGAGGAAGAAGTGTGATGAAAGGAGTACTGTCAGCACAGTTGGAATTTTGTAAATAATTATATGTCATTTGTGAATATCAAACTAATTTATATAAGATGCTGGTGTTACAAATGTATTAGAACTGCATGTCATGTGTATATCAAACTGCTATGTACAGATGTTTGTGCTGAAAAGGTACGTGTCAAGTGCTGTGTTTAAAATGTATCCACAGTGTGCCCTACTGGAAGAGAACAGAAATGTACAAGCGCAATTATAACTGTTTAAATGTATATATTTTAACAGAGGAAGCTAGAGGGTTAACCTCAGTCCAGAAAACTTTAGAAACATATCTGAAATTAAATTACTTTATAAGTTAGGTCATAAAGGGGCGGGTCTATATCACATTATCGAAATTCCAAAAGATCGAACACCATAAGCTCAACTTTGGAATCTCGAAATGTGATATACTCGAACGCTCAGAACAGCGGATTTTTTCCAAGGGAAAAAATTTGCTGTTCCGAGAATACACACACACAGTACAAGCACATCAAAATACATAATCCACACATACACACTTCACAGAACCCTACACTAAACCGTACATACACTACTAGTTATCCACTTACCTTAACCAAACCCTAACCCTAAGGTCCCTAACTAATGCGCACTGACCTTACCTGCTCCCTAACCCTAAGGTCCCTAACTAATGCACACTCACCTTACCCACTCCCTAACCCTAAGGTCCCTAACTAATATACACTCACCTTACCCGCTCCCTAACCCTAAGGTCCCTAACTATCACACACTCACCTTACCTGCTCCCTAACCCTAAGGTCCCTAACTATCACACACTCACCTTACCTCGGTCCGTTCGCACACTTACCTTAACCTGGTCCGTCACCTTCATACCACAGTTGAGAAAATAGTGAAGCCGCAGAAATGGCCCACCGAATACTTTCCCTAGGAAAATATTCAGTGTTCTGCAGCTTCACTATTTCAAGCATTCGCTGAATAGGGGTCGACATTATATCATTCGAAGTTTTAAGACTTCAATGTTATAATATAGACCCAAAGGGGCTATCTGACAGGTTTTAATGCAGCCAGAGACACAAAGTCTGAACTAGGAAGCTTTCTGTATTGTTCTTTGGGGTATACTAATCACTACTCTGAAAGCATGCAGAATGGAATTGTTTTATGACTTCCAGCACCTGCCAAAGATCTGAGCAAAAGCCTTTGCCTGCGTATTTTTACAGTTAGGTACTAAATACTGCCAGATGCCAAGAATGAGGGTTTGCATGAGAACTAAACATCAGATGACAAGAAATTATGTCATTCTGCAAGCTATCCCAGCAGTAATATTTTAGATATTATTTTGAGAAGTCTCTCAGTGAGACAGAGCATTCTGTATTCTGTATTGGACCTGACAACAACAAGAACCATTCACCAAATCTGCCTTTGTCTAATATTAAGTTACTAGGGAATAGTATAATTCTTTTAGATATAGTCAGGAAGGTAGAGAAGCTTAGTTTAGATATTTGTCTTTATTTATTTGAGACTGTCCTGCAATGTTATTTTAAATATTTCCTGTAGTTTTGAACTCTGATGTCACTGTGAATATATATTTAGTATCGTCTTGTTCTTTTATTACTTATTATTAAATATATTTAAACCTTTCATTGTGGCTAATCTCTGTAAAGATATTCAAGTTTTGAGAGTACTTGCATATTTATTTGGTGACACTGTGTGGGCCACTCCTAACAGCTTTGCTCTTGGTCAGATTACCATTTGTATTAAGATTAGTAATGCATAGCAAAAATTGGTCTCCCTTTGTTAAGGGCCTTAAAGTAGCTGTTGAGGAGTGACTGGTGGCAGTGAAAACTACCTTATAGTCTTGGCAGAAGGGGGCATAACTAGTAAACGTGCGCCAGCCTTTCCCAGGTATGTGTGTGTAAATCAAACCTCAAAGTGTGTGTGTGTCAACTACTTGAGCAGGGACACAAAGCAATGATTGGACAGAAAGGGCACTGGTGATCTTGGCTTGGTCACTCAGCTGAGTTCTCAACTCTATAGCTGTGCCAGTGGGCAGTCTTACTGGGGATCTGGAGGAAGAGTGAGAAACCAGCCCCAGACTGACTGTGGTCTCTGTTTGCTCTTAAGGGAAATTGCACTTGATGCAGAAAGCTGCATCTGGAAATACTGTGTGTGCATCTGTTATCCTCTCTGGGAATGTCCCACATTGTTGCCAGTGGTGAGGATTGAGGCTCCTTGATTACTGGTGGCAGTGGCGGGTTGTCACAACCTGTTATAGTAAAATTGCCAGATTTGCCACTAACTCCTCATAAAAATTCCACCACTGCACTGCTCTACGCCAACTAAACTGAAGAGAGCTACCTAACCTCTTAACATATAACCAACTCACAACATCTCATGGCATAATCTACCTACCTGACAAATGTCCAGCCCTTCAAAACCTGTTACTACCTCTAACTAATAAAAGGCTCTTGTGATCTTGTGATAGACATCAGCTACAATTCATTAAATTTAAAAATTAATTTGGTGACTCCCTATACTCTAATCAGATCTCCAAACTTTGGAATTCAACTCCTCAGCACATCAATCTCTTTCAATTCAAGATACTTCTCAAGGATCGCCTAACTATGTCTTGGCTTTGCTGTTGCTTATCACCTGCCTGATCCTCCCCCTCCTATATTCTTCACCTATCCTCCACTGTTTTTCTGTCTTACTAACCATTAGTTTTACTTCATAGGTACGTCTTCTCATTCTCTCCCTCTATTCTCTCTAACCTATTCTAATCTCATTCTATAATCCTTTCTACCTACCTCCTCTCCTCTCCATCCACCTTGTTCTCCTCTTCCCTAGACCCTTCATATACCTCTGTACCTTCTTCATTTCAACCACATTCTTCCTACACTTTTCATGCAAATCATTTATTAATTATGTAGCATTAACATTGCTATAATTAGATATTGCTTAAGGATTTAACTTTATACCATATATGACTATGTTTACTTTTTGTAATGTGTGTTGTTGTATGTATGGAGCTTTGCTTTGCTCCCCGGGGTTCTGCTGAAATGGACTTCTGTCCAGTCAGACTATCCCAGTCAACAAATGTAAAATTAAATAAATAAACAAATAAATAAATAATGTGACTTTTTTTTGTTCTGATTGTGCTGAAAACAAATGGACAAAACAACATTCATACACAGTTATAGGTGAGATACAACTATAGGTACAAACCTGCACTCCTATGTGTATGTCCATGATAAAAGCATTGGAAAATTGCCGACAGTTTTATACCTAAGCCACAGTCCCACATAATTGTGCAAGCTAGCAGAAGCCCGGAATTATTCTTATAGCCTCATAAGTCATAGCTTCACATATACATGAAAGATAACATAAGATTGATACTGTGTCCACAACCGTAAAACTAAATGGCCATGTATGAAGCAGTGCCATGACATATGGATAAGTAACAGGGACAGAACAGGTACAGTCCCCCCCCCCAGTAACCCACCTGGTATGTCCCCAAAGTATGAAGCAGTACCACAGCATATGAACAAGCAACAGGCACAGCACAGGTACAGTCCCCCCACAGTAACTCATCTGGTATTTCCCCACAGTATGAAGCAATGCCATGACATACGAATAAGCAACAGGCACAGCATAGGTACAATACCCCACAGAAAACACCTGGTATGTCCTGATATCCAGCAGAGGAAATAGGAAGTGACTTCAGTCACATCAAGTAAAGAAAGAGTTATATTGCAAATGCTTTTAGATATGAATAACCCTTTCAGGACTGATTGAGCACACAAGCATTGAGTGTGTTCTGAAACTTACACAACTTAAATGAAACGTTTGATCTTATTTACTGTTTTTCAGTTTATAGACAGCATTAATGCTGTTTTCTTATGATGTCCTAACACTCTTAGTTTTAGGCCGCAGCTTTATTGTCATGCAGTTCATAAACATTTATCTTATTATTTTTAGTATAGTTTTCTAAGATAGTTTATAAAAAATTTTCACAGTGGCTTAAAGCAGTTGCATTTACTGACATATTTATATATATATAAATATACACACACACACACATATATATATATATATATATATATATATATATATATATATATATATATATATATACACACACATATATATATATATATATATATATATATATATATATATATATATATATATATGGGTTCACTACATTTGACCGAACGTTCATTTGACCCCGAAGCCCATTTGACTGAGACCATATTACCGAAAGTTCATTTCACCGAAAGCCCATATGACCGAAAACTCATTTGACCGAAAAACAGCAGTGGCAGGTATATGTCCAGTTCCCCACTGTAGTTCGACCCTGGAGTGAGAATATAAAGTTGGGGGGTGTAGCCCACCACATAATTGCAGTGTATGCACTATTATATACATGTGTATCCATTAAAAATACATTAAAACATATAACATCAGTACAAACTTGTTGTAAAATGTGGAGGGCTATGCCCCACACACCCCCAATGTGGGGGGCTATGCCCCCCACACACCCCTAACTTTAAATTCTCACTCCAGGGTCGCACTAAAGTGGAGAACTAGGCATATACCTGCCAGTGCTGTTTTTTCGTCAAATGCGTTTTTGGTCATATGGGCTTTCGGTGAAATGAACTTTTGGTAATATGGCAAATGGGCTTCAGTCAAATGTAGTGAACCCATATATATATATATATATATATATATATATATATATATATATATATATATATATATATATACACACACACACACACGCACGCACACACGCACACACACACACACACACATATATATATATATTTTTTTTTTTTTTTTTTACTAGCCTTCAAAGTGTCTTATCTACAAGTTATATTTTATACCATTTTAACTGGAGAATGTGATTTATTATATGATCACTAGGCTTCCTTTAACTGATTTTTTTTTCTGGTCATACTCTGTTATGAACTCTCCAGTAAAAGTAATATTGAGAAAAAAAGGAACATGAGGATTTGATTGCTTATCTACTTTCCATTAAAAAGTTTCTATCCCCCAGTCTGAAACCGTCTGGTAATACCACATCTAGCACATATAGAATTCTTTATGTTTGGTGTGTTGGTATCCTTGAGGACCGTTTGTTTTATTAAGTAATTTGGAGTTGGCAAACTTTCTTCCAATTATCTGTGGTATAAATGCTAGTCATACGTCTCAACTGTACAGATTTTCACAAAATATCCAGATTCTTGCCTCATATTTTGGTCTGCTTTTCATAAAACTGGAGTTTTCTGGTAAATTATTTGCAAATCATTTAATAATGCAGTTAGAAATTATGACAGACATTTGAGTTTCAAACTTCATACCCTTCCGAAAATTCATACTAAGGCAAAACATGATATTCCATCAAAGTTCTAAGTTCATAAGAGCAATATTTAAAAACTGTCCCTATTTTGGGCCTTTGGCCCACTTTTATTTATGGCTTTGTCCAGATTTATTGCTCTAAGAGGTTGAGAGGTATGGTGCTGGTGTTATAGGTGTTTTGCTCTGACTGGGTCCCGTTTGATTGGGGTGACAGCGCATGATAAGTTATTAGTCTTGGTCATGTTTCTATATGAAAAGGGGCACCCTTGAGGAAAGTGGGCAGTGGTTGAAGGGGGCCAACAGGTTTTGCTGGCTTTGCTGGGCAAAAGTGTGAAGTTGGACCATAAGGTTTGGAATCTGGATGCAGACCCGGTCGTCTGTATTGGAGGTTCGTTGGTTAGCGGGTTTCCTTGCTGCCATTTGTCTGTTCTTTTGGTGGTTTTCTAATCTCATGGTTGAAGCAGCTGAATGGGTGGTTTGCCTCTTGGAGCAGTCCCTGAACTGGAGTGTTTTTCTTTCTGAGTCTTGAAAAGTCATTATTGCTTCTTAACCAGGTCTTGGTTGAAAATAGTTTGTGGACCTATTCACTTAACCAGTTAACAATGGTAAATAAACAAATTTGAGAAACGAGGAATTGATCCACATTTGGTTGCCTTGTATACATTTATTTCAGTGCTGAGCCATGATTATAAATTGTACATCAATTATAGCAAAGAATTTTCTGAGGATTATGTTATCGTTAAGGAAAATTATCACTGCAGTGTTGGGGCGGTGAGGGGTAAGGAGGCAGATATTTCATAACATGTTAGAACACAGGATTTGATGAAGATACACATATTAAAAAGCATGATTTAGTGATAGTGACTTCAGATGCTGTAAAGGCCTTTGATGGGGATAGGCTGAGTGATATTATCTAACCCAGATGATTCTGTAGCTTGGAGTTTCACATGAGTTTGATGATTTTATCATATCTATGTACATGGCTTCTTTAGCCAGACTGAAGAGCTACACGTGAATAACAGTTTTTCCTGGGCATGTACTTGAGGCACTAATGGTCATTGGGGGAGGGGGGGGTTGGCACTCTTTCTTATTTGGGTCCATCATGTTTCTAAGGATACTGCTGCTCTGTAACCATAGGGATTGCTGATATTCTATCAACGTTGATAGCAACTCTTACATAAACTCTGGAGTGATGAGAGTGTTCATGTTTACAGGTATGAGACAGCTTGACTCAGGTACCACGGCTTAAATTGATTGCTTTTGTTTTTTTTAGATGAGCTTGACGGATGTGTGGTATAATATTGAACTAGTTGATGGCTGGGCCCTCCTAATTTGCAAAGTGCCAATGTTTTGGTTATCAGTTAAGTATAGCAGTGAAGTACAAGTCTTAAAGTGACTTGGTTATAAAAGTAGTTTGTTACCTGCACATTTAACGCCATACATTAATGGAATGGGCTGACAATGAATTTGTGCATAAATCCCCCCACTAGATTTGATTTAATGGTTTGGGATTTCTACATGATTACATGTGAATGATGGCTGCAAATATGCTTACTTTTCAATGCTTACTGTGCTCTATCTTGTTTGTTACATTTCTAGGACTGGTACTGTTTTTTGGTTGCACACAGCTTACAATAAACAGCTGTTCCCAGTTTCTTGGCCACCATGGTGAATCATGCCCCTTACCTCCACAATAGTGTGATCCTGGAGTTGGTATATTTAGTTGGGGGTGTGGAGTCACAGCCCCCCGCATAGGGGGTGTTTGAGGTGAAACCCCCCACAGGGGTGGATTTAATTTGCTTCAGTTTTACTTTGTTTTTTAGAATAGCTAAGTGGTTACTTACCTGGAGTGAAATGTTGGTGTTTCGGAACATCAGTAATATGGATTTTGAGCTTTGTCTTCTTGGTATTTTAAAAGTCGAGTAAATGGCATTTCGGTTTTGTGAAGTAGACCCATATATATATATATATATATATATATACATATATATATATATGTGTGTGTATATATATATATATATATATATATATATATATATATATATATATAAAAAATATATGTGTGTGTATATCCTTACCCTTGGGATGAAAAGGGTTCAAGAAGGAAAACGTCACTTACCTAGCTAAAATTATATTTTTCCTCAAAAGTTAATGCTAGAAAAAAATATCCAGTTAGTAAATTAAGTTATCCTTCTATCTAAAGGGTCCAGACTGGAAAGTCATGTTACCTTTCTTTCTTTCTTTGTTACATTACACTGCTGTGTTTTATTGATTGGAGAGGATGATCAGGTTCTGTGAACTGACCTTTACTTTGGTACTGAGAGCAGCATCTATAAAAGATCCACCTGTCAGTATTTATTTATTTATTATTTATTTGCAGTTTGTTTGCCAGGATTGTCCATTGGGCCACAAGGAGCCCGTTTTCAATGGAGTCCTGTGGAGAAAAGCTCCAGAAAAATACAAATACATAGTACTCATTTCACATACACATTACAGATTATCTCATAGGAATACAAAGTAAATATGAAAAGGTTAACAATGATAGAATACATCAGTATAGTTCATTAAATAGCAATAAAAAACAGGGTAACTGTTAAGAAGTTGGTCAAATAGTTCGATAGAGCTGTGGGACTATAGGAGGCAGTGATGGCGTATTTAGTTCTAGCAGAGTAGGATGTGGTATTAGAAGGATTAGGTAGGATGGGAACAGGAGCACTTCCATTGTGAAGTTAGATATGAGTGCAGCAAGGTTTTAAATGAGGAAGAAACTGCTGGTGATGTAGATAGGAGAAGGTAGAGAATTCCAGAGGTGAGCAAGAGAGAAGGACATTAGGTGTTTCCCAGCTGGATGTGTGGGTTTGTGCAATTTAATTCATTTTTGGGAATTAGATCTTAGAAGTCATTCCAGTTCATGGATTTCAAAGGTAGTGGCTAGGAAGGGACAAAGAGAGGGGTTGTAAATGAGTTTGTGTGCTTGGATGAGTTCGGTATTGTCAAAGGAAAAAACAACTTCAAAAAGATCAATACACAGCAGGTTCAGGTTAAGGCACTTTAATTCTTGCAGCAAGGAGACAAAAACGTGCTAATACAGAGTTTGTCTAACTAGAATCAGGAAGTGTAGCCATTCTTATACATTTCTTACAAGACATTGCCTACTAAGCTGACGTAACAAATCACAAGTTCTTACAGTATTATTTCATAGCAGCTGATTGTCCATGATTTTCTGCTGACACTATCAAGTTTATGAAAAAACTTCCTAAGAAAAACAATGTGGCCTTGGAGACCACCGGTTAGATACAACTTCTCACTATGTGACTTTACCATTCAAGGTACTATGGCTAATTCGAGCACAAAGCAAGTACAGATTATAGTTCATTTCTTCAAGCAGTCTTTGTTCAACTGTATCTATCTTTTTCTGCAGCTGTGCATGTTCTCATAACACGAACAAAGCTGATTGTTCAAGTTCAACAACGTTATAGAAAACAGTATTGTTCTATTCATTATTTTCCTGACCTAGCAGATAATCACCTGCTTCTCAGTAAATTTCCAAAAGGCATAAACATGAATTTTGCTGTGCTAGCAAATACTAGGTCAGAGAGCATCTTGCAGTTTCAGAAAGCATCGCTTAGTTTCATACAAAACTAAGCTGTACAGAAAATAGAATGAAATGTGTTAACCCTTTTAGCTTCTAATAAGCACTAAACACATACATTAATACATATTTTTCTGACAGGTATAAGTGAGGAGGTTAGATAGCTCAAGTCAGTTTAGTTGGTGAAGAGAATTACAATGGTGAGAAATGGCTCTGTGACCTGCCACAAATTTTGATATCTTGTAGCAAGAGGAGAGTTTTGTTTTGAGGGAGGATTGCAGGTTGGTGAGGATAGATGCACCATATAGCATGGATGGGATAAGATAAGTATTGGCTAGTATGACCCTGGTGGAAGGAGAGATATAACAATTATGGCAGTATAGTATACCAAGTTTTTTGTGTTTTGTTTTTATATTTACTTGTAAATGTTTGTCGAATTTTAGTTGATCATCTGCGAGTACTCCTAGTAGTTTAGTGTCAGAGACTATTTCTAGGGGAGTATTGTTTTTGCTGGTGATTATGAATGAGTACTTATTTAGGGAGGAGGTTTTGGAGGCAGTGAATAACATAAGTTTAGTTTTGGTTGCATTAAAAGCCAGATGGTTGTCTAGCTCCACTGCTCAGTAGAGAAGGTGCTTTGGGTAAGCTTATTTAGTGTGGGGATAGAAGGGGAGGAGCAGATAATGGTAGAATCGTCGGCATATTGGATGAGGCTGGAGTTTGGAATGGCTTGGTAGAAGTCATTAATGAATATATTGAATAGTAGGGGGCCTAAAATGGAACCTTGGGGGACACCTGTGGGAGTATTAAGGAAGGGAGAAGTGGCTTTATTCCATTTAACTGCTTGTTGTCTGGTTGTGAGGTAGCTGGATAACCACTTAGTACAGGAAGGGGATAGGTTTAGTTTGGAGAGTTTATTAAGAAGCAGGTTGTGGGAAATAGTGTCAAACACCTTGGAGAGGTCGAGGAGAAGGGTGGACATGAAATGGCCAGGAACACAGGCTTTGTTAATTGTTTCAAGGAAGGAGAAGATGGCAGTGGAGGTGTTATGACTGGGTCTGAATCCATGCTGTGTGGGGGTAAGAAGCTGGTTGTTGATGAGATAGGGTAAGAGTTGTTGGTGGATACATTTTTCAAGAAGCTTAGAAATAGGGGATAAGATAGCAATAGGGCAGAAGTTTGGAATGTCATTATTATTGCCTCCTTTATGTAGAGGAATAATAAAGGCTTGCTTTCAGAACTGGGGGACCTGGCTTTCTGAGATAGACCGATTAATTAGTATGCTGATAGGGAGAGCAATGGCATCTGCAACTACTTTTAGGAAGTAGGAGGGAATTTCATCAGGGGCATTGGAACCAGGTTTTAATTTTAGGAGAAGTTTTTTATGGTGGATATAGAGATGGGATTGATAGAAAAAGGTGGAGGTTGGGGGCAAGGGATGCTAGAGGAGGAAGAGTTGGGAGCACGCTGAGGAGGGGTTTAGAGGTGTTGGTGAAGGATGATGTTAGCTTGCTTATGGACTCTATGAAAAAAGAGTTAAATTGGGTGGTTAAGTCCATGTCAGAAGCATCTGGGTTAGGGTAAGGGTTTTCTTTTTTTTCTGGGTTGAGGAGAGATGAGATTCCTTTTCAAAATAGTTTGGTTGGTTTGGAGAGTAGAAAAATAGGCTTTGCAGTCTGAGGTAATATATTTTTTGACTTTATTTCATAGTGTTTTATATTTGTTAAGGGGGATAGTGATTTTATTTTCATGGTAACATGTTCAGACTTTGTCATGGAGTTGCATAGTAGCTAAGGTGTTTTTGGTTAACCAGGGTACGGGGTTACTTTTTGTATGTTTTGCTTTCAGAGGGGCAAAGGAGTTGAGCAGGTTTGTGAAAGTAGAGTTAGAGTAGGATAGAGCATTATCTAGGGAAATAATTTTTAATGGGTTCCAGTCTGTGTTTTTAGTGCATTTGAGAAGGTTTCAGAATTGAAGTTCTTTAGGCAGTGAGTGGAAATATAGGTGTTAGTTAGTTGTATGTAAGAGGGGAGATGGTGGACAAAAGTGGGACAGTGGTCAGCTAGTGGGTCTGGGAGAATACCACTATCAGAGATATAGTGAGGATGGGATAGTAGAATCCAGTCTATTGTACTTCCAGTGATGGAGTTCTTGGAAGGCCTGATAGTGGAATAGATTAGTTGTGTAAAGTTATATAAGTTAATATTGAGTGAGTTAGTGGGAGATTGGATTGTGGACCAGTTTATGTTCACATCCCCCAAGATTATGCTTTCATGAGTAATGTTTGTGGAGACCCAGGAGAGAATATCTTCAAGGCATGAGATATTGTCTCCAGGGGGACTATAGAGGGAGAGAACATATATGAGTTTATACTTGTTTAGGTGGAGTAGGGCTGGTATCATTTCTGCCTTGCCAAATTTGGTAAAGGGTTTGGTATAGGGGGTGACTAAGAGGGATGCTGAGTAAAGGAGTGGTACACCACACCCCTTTTTAATGTTCTATCATTCCTTAACATGCGGTAGTTGGGAGGAGTTATTTCAGAATCTTTTATGTGGGGCTTAAGCCAGGTTTCTGAGATGAAGAGAATATTGGGCTGGTTATGTAGAACCCAGGCATGAAGGTTTGGAATTTTGTTACATAGGCTCTGAGTATTTAGAAGTGAAAAGTGGAGGGGCTTGCCTGTTGCTTGGGGTGGGGTTGAGAGGCTTGATTCTGTGTGGTAGAGGGGTCTGGGTTTGGGTATATGTCCCCAGAGAGAAAGATAGAGATAAGATGATGGGTGAGGTATTGGTTTGTTTGGGTGTAGTGTACAAGTAGAGAGTTTTATGGACATTAAACTAGTGTAGTTGGGAACAGTGTTTTTAGTGTTAGGTAGGAGTCTATAGTGGAAGAGCATGCTAGTGTTGAGGGGTAGAGACTGGGAGATATAAGGGTAACAGTAAATGTGTACTTTGTAGAGGATGGAGTAGTGGTGTGAAATGGGGGGAGTGGTTTGCATTAGTAGGTTGGGTGATATAGTTTAGGTAAGTTAAGGTAATTAGAAGTATTATTTGAGTAAATAGGGATAGAGGCTTGTGGGTCATGATGTTGGTTTTAGGATGCTAGTAAGGGGTGAGTTAAGTTGGGAAGTTAGTTTAATGATTAAGAGATTATGGTTTTGGTTAATTGGTAGTTGATCAGGATAAGTAGTGTTTGGCAGTAAACTCTGAAGGGTAGGCTTACTTTAATGGGTGAACTAGGGGAGGGGATTTTGGGGTATGATGGGTAGCTTGGATTGGATAGTGGAAGTGGTGGGAGTGATTACCTAAGTATAAGTGTAGAGGTACTGTGGGCATGTGGTATTTGGGGGCAGGGTAGGGGAGCGGAGTGAACCTGCAGGGTGAACAGAGCAGGTAGAGACAAGGGAAGGAGCCAAGGGAAGGAATAATCAAGGTCAAAGAACAACAACAACACAAAAAAACAATTAGTGGAGTGGAAGGTAAGTTCAGAAGAAAGTATGCAAAGGGTTAAGGAATGTTCTAGTAGTGGTATAGGGAAAGGATTAGAGTGGTTTAGAAAGGTAAAGATGGCGGCACAGGAAGGAGGGGACTTGAGAATCAGTGAAAAGAGCATTTTCAGGCATTATGAGAAGACTGTAATTTAATAATAGGTGCATGCGTAATATTATCATTATGATAAGACTGTAATATAATAATAGGTGCATGCATAATATTATCATTATGAGAAGACTGTAATATAATAATAGGTGCATGCATAATATTATCATTATGAGAAGACTGTAATATAATAATAGGTGCATGCATAATATTATCATTATGAGAAGACTGTAATATAATAATAGGTGCATGCATAATATTATCATTATGAGAAGACTGTAATATAATAATAGATGCATGCATAATATTATCATTATGAGAATACTGTAATATAATAATAGGTGCATGCATAATATTATCATTATGAGAAGACTGTAATACAAGCAAACTTATTGAGTAAGAGGGCATGTTTAAATATTGTCTCATTTTATGGCTAACCTGCTATCACTGCATGTTCATGGTATCCCTCAAGAAACATAGTGAGTGCAGTGTGTAAGCAGTGAGCTCAGTACGTTAGCAGAGAGTGCATATTTCATGTGGTATGTATGTAGTGAGTGTATTTAACATGCAGTTACGTGTATTTATATATTTGAGGTACATGCAATGAATGTTGTATGCATACAGTAAATGCAGAGTGCAAACAAAGAGTGTTGAATACATATAGTGAATGCAGCACACACACTGAGTGAGGTATGCATGCAGTGAGTGTCATGCACATGCAATAAATGCAGTATGCAGTGAGTACAGAGTGTATGCACCAAGTGTAGAGTGCAGGCAGTAAATATGGTATGCAGAGTAAATGTAGTGATTGTGGTGCACATACAGTAAGTGCAATGTGCATTCAGTGAGTGTGAGTACATGTAGTGCATTCAGTGTGCATGCAGTAAGTGCAGTATGCATGCAGTGCTGCTGACAGCATGTAGTAAGATAGTGAGTGCAGGCTGCATGCAGGAAGTGTGGTAACTGCAAGGTACATGCAGTAAATACAGGGTACATTTACAGGGTGTAATGAAAACACAGTAACTGTAATGCTCATTCAGTAATTGCAGGGTGCATGCACTGAATGCAAGGTGTTTGCATACTACTAAATATTACATGTTCAGTTTTCTTTGATCTTCTGAGCAGAGGGATGAGATTAAAACCAGTATCATAGGTTCATAGGTTCATATGTTCATAGGTAGGTACTAAGCTATTGACCCTAGGGCCTATACAAGCCTAGCCAAAAAGGTACCCTGGCTTTCGCCACCCAAGAAAATTATTTTCTTCTACCCCTGTTGAGCAGAGCCACAGAGGTGATCCCTGGGGTGGATTTCCTATTTCACATACAATCAAGATTTTTCTTGAAGCGTGCTAATGAGGAGTTTTGTTTGATATAGATAGGTAGTTTGTTCCAGAATATGAGAAGTCTCTGTGACAGGAATCTATCCCTCCAGGATGTTCTGTTTATTGTGGTGACAAGGTTTAGGTCCTTAGAGAGTGTAGCTCAGAGGGATTGGTATTTCTTTAAGTGGAGCATGTCCAACAGCTCTGGGTTTGACATAGCTTTGTATGTTAGGCAGAGATTGCCTCTGAGTAGGCAATATGCGACAGAGTAAAGCTGGAGTTTTTTGAGACGGTCTGCATAGGGCATCTGTTTGAGGCCAGTAATCCTCTTTCAGAGGTATTTCTGCAGCCTTTCCAGTTGTTGTAGATGTCTTGTGAGGTACATACCAAAAATGAGTGTTGTACTCTATAATGGGTCTAATGAGTGATGAGTAGAGGGGAACAATTACCTCTTTTTTCCTGGATGAGAAACCTTTTGTGATGAGGTGTGCCATGTAGAAGGATTTCTGGACTACTATGGTGATGTGATTAACAAAGGAGAGACTACTGTTCACCTGTGTCCCAAGGTCTCTTATCACACTTTTGGTGTTAAGTAGACTACCACCTATGTGATAGCTCATGGGTACAGAACTTTTACCAAAGGGGATGACAATTCACGTTTTGGCATTGAGCTTGAGGCCATGGCTTTGACACCAGGCATCTGTCTCAGTGAGGCCCTTTTGTAGGATGTCCACATCATTAGCAGTTTCAATTATGGCTCCTAGTTTGCAGTCATCTGTGAACTTTGTTAGCCAAAGACCTTCTTTGTTAGCCTGTACTTCAGAAAAGTAGATACCAAACAGGAGAGGAAACAGGACTGAACCCCGTGGTACTCCACTTGTCAGTGGTCTGAAGTCAGATTTGGAGTCTGCTACTTTCACAGTGTGGGTTCTGTCAGTGAGCCAGTTGGCAACCCATCTTGTGATATAGGGATTTATAACTAGTTTAGTGAGTTTATCTATAATTCCAGAGTGAGGGTGGTGTCAAAAGCCTTGGCAAGATCTAGATAGGCTGTGTGAACCACCTTACCCTCGTCTACGGCTTTGGTGACTGCTTCAGAGAAGTTAATCAGGTTTATGAGACATGATCTTCCTTTTACAAACCCAAACTGGGAGGGGTTCAGAGTTTGGAGATTACCAATGTCTTTGTTTACAAGTTCCATGGTGATATGTTCCATGGCCTTGCAGACCAGGCTCCTTAGGCTAATGAGGCTGTAGTTCCCGGGGTCTGTGATGGCTCCCCCTTTGTGGAGTGGGATAACTGTCACTGTGCATCATTCAGTGGGCACAAAGCCTGAGGTCAGGCTATGATTGAACATGGTGCTTAGGTGGGGTGCCAGTTCATTCTATAGTTCATGTAGAACACAGCCTGGGATGTTGTCAGGTCCCATGGTTGCTGTTTTCTTGGCTTTGGAAAGTGTGTTTTTTACCTGTGCAGCCGTGATTACAGGAACTTTGCATTCTTCTGGTATAGAGATGGGCCCTTTGGGTGGGGGTAAAGTTAGCACTGAACCTATCTGCCAGGATGTTGGCAATATCAGTTGGTTCTGTATATTTAGTGCCATTGTGCTGTCACTCAGAGCAGATCTGAGTGTTGCCATTGAGATTCTTGACATAGATATATAATGCTTGGTGGTTGTCTTTAGAATCAGTGGCAATTTTGTTTTCATAACTAGCTTTGGAGGATTTTATGAGGGATCTTAGCTTCTTACTGAGGCTGACCAGGGAGTTCTTCCAGTCATGGGATTTTACTCTTTTTTGCAACAGTTTCTTTCTTCTGTTGTAGAGTTTGTTTATGGCAGGGGACCACCAGATTGGCTTCCTTTTTTTGGAGGATAGCATCTTGGTTCTGTCAGATAATTTAGTTTTCAGCAATGAATGTAAACATGCATCTACAGAAGCTGAGCTGTAGAACTCTGTTCAAAAGATTAGAAATTATTTATGCTATTTCACTGATATCAGAACTGAATTTTTTAAATCACCAGCTTTAAAATGGCCACCAAAACACAAGTATCTCTCTGGAGTTTCCTTCCTAAAATGAGATGTATTTTTATTTTCTCACAAAATACTTATAAATGATCACCCATGTGCTCATTTTTCATACTTCTTTGCCTTAGATTTCCTGTACAGTTTACTATTTCCAATTCAGCAATGTCCTGCAATGTACTGGCACTGCATTCACAATTAGTTTCTATGTCCTAAACCCAGAGAGTTCTAGGACAGCATCTGTGCTCCCTGCATTCCTGAACTGGATTAAGCACATGTCAGTAGAATAAATGCTAGAAGTAGTTGCTGTTTGGACCTAAGTATAGCTCTATATGTTTGGAGTTCTGAGTTTTTGGCAATCAGACTCCCTGTCATCATTAGGTTAGGCTGTAAAAGAAGAATGCAGCTTTCATTACTGTGCATTTCTAACTGTCATTTGGTAACAGCACTGTCTCAGCTGTTCCATTGTAATAGTGACATGAAGCCTGACTATGACTCGGGTGACTTACGTTCGATTAGCAGTTTAAGTACCCAATGACACAGGAAGGGAAACATGGACTTGGTTATCCTGAGGGAGAAGGAAGCATGCTGGCTGGATACCTTCATGAGCCCCGGTGGAGGCTGAGTTTCAGAGGAGTCACTTATCTGTCTGTGCCAGAGAGCAGAAGAGTTGTTACTGCTCAGGGCCTGGGGCAGTCAAATGCTTGAGCCACATCTCCTAGCCATCCCATACTAACAATGTGATGGCATCAGCATGCTAGACAAAGAAAAGGGTTTAGGAAAAAATCATTGGGAAAGAGTTGTGGGATGATGCTGCAGGCAACCAGTCTATCCCTTCCCTAGCACTTGGTCTGAATCCCTATCTCTATCTGGCTGGAGGGATAAACATGTTCAACTTCTTTCCAGCTGGTTCTCATTCCTGTTCCCACCCTGCCAGCAGACCCATCTAGAGAGAGTAGTACAGAACAGGGAGGCAGATAGCCCAGTCAAACTGATAGCTGGTTGGGGCCAGGGACCACCCCCCTCCCAAAAAAGTGCTGCCTTTGCAGCACTGTGATACATAAGGTAACTGGGATAATTCAAGCTTTTGAATAAATTAGCAAAATTACCTAATGCCTAATGTGATGTCTTTTAACATAGCATGTCATGTGGCTTGGAATGAAGCTAATCGCCTTAGCACCCAAGGTGTGATGACTATATATATATATATATATATATATATATATATATATATCGGATGTTCTTTTACAGCTGATTGGTTAGCTTTTGAGATCTTTGCATCAATGATAAATGTGTTCAGAAATGGATGCTCAGATGATTCAGCAGAGCAGTTCCACTAGCATGCATGCTGAAAGAAAGAAAACTGTCCATCACAGACTTTGATTAATGTCTTGAAAGTATGCTTTTCCAGGGCAGAGGTCTTTGGTTTAGCATCCCTGAACTTATAATCACTGCAAGGTAGCTGCACCTTGGGACAAGAGCAGTGTCCCAATATCTGCAAAGTCATTTGATAAAGGGACAGGTCATCCAAGTATAGGTTCATAGGTGGGTACTAGGCTATCTGCTCAAAGGCATTTATAAGCCTAGCCAGAATGTTTTGGCTTTCACCATCCCCTTAGATTAGTTCCCTGTGCCTCTGTCCAGCAGATCCACTGAAGTGATCCCCGAGGTAAACTTTCTGTTTCTCATCCACTCGTCAAGGTTTCTTTTAAAGAGTGTTAGCGAGGAGCTCTGCCTAATGTAGATTGGGATCTTGTTCCAAAGCATGGGAAGTCTCTGAGACAGGAATCTATCCCTCCAGCACGTCCTATTTTTTGTTGTGGTAAGGTTTAGATCCCTAGAGCATGTGGCTCGAGGGGATAAGGTTTTCTTTAGGTGGAGCATGTCCATCAATTGTGGGTTGGACATGGCCTTGTATGTCAGGCAGAGATCACCTCTGAGTAGGCGGTATGCAACCAAATACAACTGGAGTTTCTTCATTCGAGCTGCATAGGGCAACTGTTTGAGGCCATTGATCCTCTTGGTGAGGTACTTCTGTGGTCTTTCCAGCTGTTGCAGGTGTCTTGTAAGGTACATCCCAAATGGGGCATTGTACTCTAAGATGGGTCTGATGAGTGATGAGTAGAGGGGCACAATGACCTCTTTTGATCTGGATGCAAACCCTTTTGTGATTAGGTGGGCTACGTAGAAGGATTTTCTAACCACTTTGGCAATGTGATTATCAAAGGTGAGATTACTATCTACTTGGGTCCCCAGATCCCTTATTACATCTTCCGTATTTAGGGGACTGCCACCTATGTGGTAGTTTGTGGGTACTTTGATTTTTTCCAAAGGGGATGACTATGCACTTTTTGGCATTTAGCTTGAGGCCATGATTTTGACACCAGGTATCCATCTCAGTGAGACCCGTTTAGAGGATGTCTGTGTCAGCCGGAGAGTCAATTACATCCCCTAGTTTACAGTCGTCTGCAAACTTGGTCAGCCATAGTCCTCCCATGCTTGCCTGTACCTCTGAGAAGTATATGCCAAACAGGAGGGGGTCCTAGGACTGAGCCCTGGGGAACACCACTTGTAACCGGTTTACAGACAGACCTAGCTCCTGCAACTGTCACCATGTGGGTTCTGTCCGTGAGCCAGTTGGCAACCCATCTTGTGACGTAGGGGTTTATGTTCAGGCTGGTGAGCTTGTCTATAATACCAGAATGGGGAATGGTGTCATAGGCCTTAGCGAGGTCTAGGTAGGATGTGTGTACCAGCTTTCCCTCGTCTATAGCCTTGGTAACTGTCTCAAAGAAGTCCACCAGGTTTAGGAGGCATGATCTGCCCTTAACAAAGCCAAACTGGGTAGGGTCCAGTGTTTGGAGGTTCCCAATGTCTCTGTTAATGAGTTCCATGATGATGTGCTCCATAGCCTTGCAGACCAAGCTAGTCAGGCTTATAGGGCAATAGTTCCCAGGGTCTGTTGTGGCTCCACCTTTGTGGAGCGGGATAACCATTGCTGTGGCCCACTCCATGGGTATGTAGCGTGTGGAGAGGCTGAGGTTGAACAGTGTGTTTAGTTGAGGGGTTAGTTCATCTTTGAGCTCATGTAGGACACAGCCTGGGACACTGTCCTGTCCCATTGATGCTGAGTTTGTGGCTTTGGAGAGGGCTGTTTTAACCTGAGTGTATGTGATTTCAGGGACTCTACATTCTTCTGTTAAGGTTATGGGTCCTTTAGGGGGTGAGATGGGGGTGAAGTTTGCGCTGAACCTGTCTGCCAGGATGTTGGTGATATCGGTCAGTTCAGTGTATTTTGTGCCATTCTGCACTAACTCCGAGCAGATCTGAGCATTGCCACTTAGATTCTTGACATAGCTAAAGAATGCCTTGTGGTTATCTTTGGAGTCCTTGGCAATTTTTCTTTCAAAGCTTGCCTTGAATGATTTTATGAGGGATCGTAGTTTCTTGCTGATACTGATCAGGGATGTCTTCCCTTCTTGGGATTTTACTCTTTTCTGTACTAGTTTCCTCCTTCTATTGTATAGCTTGTTTATGGCAGGAGTCCGCCAGACTGGTTTCCTTTTCTTGTAGGAGTGAATCTTGATTTTGCTTGTGATGGCAAGATCCATGCATTCTTGTAGCTGCCCATAGAATGCATTAGTAAAAGATTTTGCAGCTTGGACAGTGTTATCCTTCAGCATGGGGACTTTGAAACTTTCCACCTCAGTCTTAAGTAACGTGAAGTTTAATGCATTATTACACAACATTTTGGCACTGTAAAAATATGAGATAAAATACATAACCAAGAAAGTGTAAAGAGGAAACGTACATGAAGGAAGAGAAAGAAAATATTGAAAATTGTTCTTCTTTTGCCAATATTGTTCATTTGTTTATCTGTGAACCAGTTATAATTTAAATAACACTATCAAGTCGAAAAGTCCATTTGCTTTTTGTAAAACAGTGAACATTCCACCAGGTGGCGTGTGCGTTCAGCAACTGAGTTGAGACCATTGATCTACTGCCTCCAAATATCATTGGAAGAACAAATGAGCAGAAAGCACATTTGCATTGAGGGCAGTGCTGAGTGTCTGGAGAGAACTTTTAAAGAAATGATAGACCTTAAGCACAGAGATCCCTGGACTTTTCTCACCCACATCACTTCTCTCACTAATTCTACACCGTGTATCTCTCAGCCTTCTTAACTCTAGTTATAACTTGGTGGCAATGTAAGGTTTACAATATTTTGTACATTTTTCTAATTATATTTTTACTAAATGGAAAATTTTATTTTTCAGAAAACAGAAGGCAAAATATGTGAAAACAAAGCCAGTTATTAAGGAATGTTGTAATATGTCACATATAGATGTTCTCCTTTTAAAAAGCTGTCTGTTTAGGTTTATTTAGGTCCCTTGGACCAGGCAAGCCTAAATCAGCCTTCATCCATGTCGGTGTCACTGGGACAGACTGCAGAACTTTCCTGCACTAGGACCATGTCTAGCAGCTATTACTTGTGCTGGTACCAGCAGCGACCTGGGACTGCTCCAAGACTGCTCACCTATGACAGTGACAGAGCCGATGGAATCCCAGCTCGATTCAGTGGTGCAGCCGACTGGTCAGCACAAACTGAAAAGTTAACAATTTCTAATGTGCAGGCAGAGGATGAAGCAGATTATTACTGTGGTATATGGGGTGGTAACTCATACACAGTGATACAGTTACAGAGGGAACTGAAACATTAATGCTCTGCACCACTAAGCCTGTCTGAACATCTTAACAGCCAGAAAATATACTCTGGAGAAATAAAACAGGTTACAGTTTTTTTTTTTTGCTCTTATGATTACATATAATAAAACAAAGCTCCCTAAAATATGAATATCTGATGTCCTGTCTGTACTTTTAAACTGTAGAAAGGTTGTTACCCTTTGTGCTAGTGCTGTTATCACATCTGTGTTTCCAGTCAAGGGACAAATCAAAGATAACAGAAAAAAACATGTAATACAGTTCTTTGTAAATGGTCAGATATGATTGTGCTTCACTGAAGATTTGAAAGATATAAGGAAGTCTCAGATCTCAGTCTGTATACTGAAACTCTAGAGAAGAAGTTACCAACCATAACTTTCCAAAAAAAAAAGGTAGCAAGAGGAGTGCAATCAAATATTGGCAATAATTCTTTCTGTTGCTTTAGTTACTCAGGAAGAAAGCACTGCCACACCTACTGCGCAGACACCCTCATACCTTGTGAGTTATTTATGCCTATTGATGGTGGCAGTAACTTGACTGCATGATTTTTTAAAACAACCAGAAACAGAAAAGATACATTAAAGCTGAAGTCAATTAATTAAATCAGAGAGGTATAAACAGAGCTATATTAATCAGTATTATTGTACCAGTATCAACAAGTGAAGATAAAAATAAAAAAAATAAGTATGGAGAAAGTATCATCAGTCACTAATAGCAAAAGACATAGGAGTTTAGTAATCAGATAAGGAGAGTGAAGAGGTTAGGTTATAGAACAGGAACATAACCAGGAAGAGTTGAGATGATTTTTCAGTATTTGTTTGAAGGTAGCTGCCTGTGTTTCTTATAGAAGGTGGAAGTGAGTTTCATTGAATGGCGACAGTGAAGGAATAGAGGAGTACACTTGTATTACAGTGTACATACATATCTTTAGTAATAATAATAATAATAATATCATCTGCATAGGTCAGCAGAATCAGCAGCTTTACCCGTCTTTTGAAATATAGCTCATTAATTCCATCTCTCTATTCATATGTATTGATATCACATTCATCACTAATACAGATAATATGCCACTCAATGGACAACCTTGTCTAATACCTTTCTCAAGCTGTATATCATTGATAAGCCGCCTGTTTACTAATGCTTTAACTACATTATACTTATAAGCTGTAGTATGCATTTTTTTATCTTTTCACTTATTTTATAAACTTCAAATTTTCCCACACCACTGAATGATGAACTGAATCAAACACTCTACTTAAATCACTTGCTATTAGTTTGCATTTACATTTCTGTACAGTATACCATCTACTGCTTCTCTGATTATCAGTAATAAATCCTGGATCTTTTTCCCTTTTCTACCATATACATGTCCTTTTACAATTTTACTTATTTTTTCACCATCCTTTTCTGCAAACTTTTCATAAAATTTTATAATCCATATTATTTAATACTACTGTTCTCCAGTTCTGTAAGTCTTGTTTAACACATTTTTCCATAAATCTAATTATACTGTTACACAATTCTTTATACCTAAAACATTTAACCATTAATTTAATACTCTTACAAACACTTTTTTGATTCATTGGCATGCGCCTATGCATCCTATATTCTATTCCATCTGGTCCTGCAGCCGAATCTAAATTTACTACTTTCAAAACTTGATCTAGTTCTTCTATCTTAATTTTTCTTTCTAAATCCTTATTATCTTTATCAGACAATGAACACACGTTCCACTTTTTACTAATTTGTATTTTTTGTCTTTTAAATAACTTCTTAATATACTTCTCTACCATTTTTGTGATATTTTCTTGTATATTACACATATATATATTACTTCCAGAATCTTTTAATTCTGTCATAACACTGTTAATCTCTTTAATTAATTTACGTAGATATGGTGCAATTTCTTTTTTCCTTGCAAAAATATCTTTGCTTATACAATAACAGCTCTCTTTTATTTTCTTATTCATCTCATATAACTCTTTCTCTTTCATAAAAAATGTCACCATTCCTCTCCATACAGTCAATAACCCCATTGCTTAACTCATCATAATATATCCTATCCATATTTACCCTTTCTTTTTTTCCATATCACACTCCATCTTTTATACTTTTGTTTGAAATTTAGACACCATTCTGAACAATCCTTATAAAACTCTTTCATTCCTACATGGTCTCTCCATAATTTCATCTTATCATCTTTCCCAACCCCTATTCTTTTTGGACCCTTGTTTATTTTTATATATTCAGAATATCCTTTTATCTTAATCCATATCACTATATGATCTGCAAAACCAGTCATCAAAACATCATCTTATTCTATTAATAAGCTTCCTGATACCAAAAAATAATCTATTTCTATTCTCTTTTCTTCTTTAAGTCCATGTGTTTTGATTCCAAATTTTTTAACTGCCCATATTTTATGATATCCCATGCTAACTTAACATCATATGCTTTCTTTTTGTGCTGTATCAAATTACATTTGAAATCCCCTGCTACAATAATCTCCATATTAATTGCTATATACTGAATAATGTTTCTAAACATTTCTTCTGTCTACTTTTTTGGTACATATGCATAAATAGCAACAATTCTAATAACTTGATTCCTTCACCTTACAACTGTAATTCTACTTGTCATAACAAAAGTAATATCTAACACTTTATTTGTATCTTTATATAAAATAAGAATGCCCGAACATGTTACCTTCCCAAAATTCCATATCATCTTGTTTTCCCACCACACTTCTATTTGGTTTCTTTCAAACTGTATCAAGAATCAGATGTTTACTAAAATAATCATATCACATTCCTGCTTACTACACCATTCCAAAATTACTATTCTTCTCTCTAATTTTTTTTCAAACTATTAACATTAAGGGATAGAAGTTTACAGGTAATTTTACGTTAATGTAATATATAGACTCATCCTTTTCCCTTCTTTTTTTAATCCATCTGTAATCTTCCTTTTCCTATTTTGTAATCTTTTTGCCAATAAAATTTCTTTCTTGTTTGACTATATTCCATTTAAGCTTATCACTATCATTCAACCCTCACTCTTCTTCCGCAGGTTTCTCCATATTTGCATCTTCTTTTGTATTGACATTTTGCATCACTTCCTCTTTATCCATAACATTTATCATTTCTTTTGGTGTTTTCACTGTTTCCAATATTTTCTCTATACCATTATTGTCTTTATCTTGCTCTTCTACTTCAGTTCCTTTTTCTTCACACTCTCCCCCAAATGATCCCCTTTTTTACACTTTAACATTTCAGATCACAATTCCTTGCATCATGTCCTATTTCCCTACATGTAAACATCTTATTTTAACACAGTTCTTAATTAAATGATCAGTTTTTCACAAAAAAAAGACATGTTTTTGGCTGTCCCCAATATTTTCCATGCCTTTGTCACCTTCAACATTTATAATACTTGAAGTATGCATAATACTTCCATTGTCTAATTTCAAAAATCACATTGAATTCCCATACCCTTGTCCATAAACCTCTATTATCATATATTTTTGACAAACGTAATACATCTTTACATAACTTTAATAAATATCCTTTTAAAGTCTATTTTTCTACTTTAGTCCTAAATTCAATATTAACGTTCTTCTTAGTTTCCCTATAAAATGGCTTATACACATACAAATTCCATGATGAACAGTCTTTCTTTTTTCATATTCTACTAGGAACTTTTCCAATATCTGACCAGTCTCAAAAATAATGTCATGAAAATTCTCTCTGTTAATATGGATAAATGCTCTTACCTCAATAGGTTTAATTCCTAGTGTTGTAATAACTTCGTCCCATACCTTATATCTGTCCATCTCCGATTCTTCCTTTTTCTCAATTTGTACTTTAAAAATTCTTTTTCTTCTTACTCTCATGTCTTTTCCATCTTTCTTGCTTTCCTTCCCTGCCTTCACCACCTCTGCATAAGATTTCCTCTTGACCTGACTCGCTTCGATCTTCTTAATATCTTCTATTTGAAATTCTTCCATCAGCTCTTCAAGCAAAATGTATTTGCCACTCTCTGGTTCACTCATGTCAACCAAATCCATTAATAATTCATCCTGAAACCTTCCTAACTGGAGGTTTGTAACAATACATTCCTGTGTTGTAACCTTTTAATTGAAAATGTTTTGCTAAAATAAATCTTAAAAATACATTTATACTGGATCTGACTTTTTAAACTGCTCTCAAAAAGGCTCCACTACATTTTCTGACTCCTTCACCATGCCTTCATTATTAGCCATCTTCTTACTTTCTGCTACCTCGTTTAAAGCATCCACTACTTTGGCTGTTCGACTATCAGCACCATAAATACTTTCACTCTCCGCACACTCCTTTCCTCCTTCCATAATTGTGACTCTCTCTTCCTGCTTCTCTGAGCCACCTTCTCACTAGGAACCAAAGCTGGAAGTACCACAATGAAACATGTCCATGTATGCTAAAAAAGTAGGGGTTCTTTACTGATTATAGCAGCTTACATACACTATTTATTTTATATATAATATATACAATATATACATTATTTGCAATTGCTTACATCTGACATTACAACATCATATCACTTCATACATTTCAGTTATTTCCCCCACTCTTTTTTTACAACCAAAATGTATCTTTTTCAAAATTTCAGCTAATACCCATTTCCCATTATATTTGTCTCATTTAATCTTTTATTCTACGTGACTCACAAAACATAAAACAATTTTAAAAATTTATTTTACTTATTTTGTTTTTACCAAAATATCCATATACCGTCATGTTCATATCTTTCATAATTTTAGAATCATTCAATACATTAATATAATACTTCTCACAATTCTCTCATTCTCGTACAATTTAAGAAATCATGTTCCATTGTCTCAACCTCTCCACAATAGTTATATACCCTCTCCTGTATCCTTTTACAGGGCATATTTGCTTTAACAGGCCCCAAGATTCACTAATCTTCCATGTAAGACTAAATTTGTCTTACACGGAAGAGCCAGTCTAAGAGTAAGATGGCAGCGCGCCATGCATATTAATGAGGGCGCACTGCCTCAACTCTAAAACTAACATGGAGCATGGACGAGTGTAGGGGGCATGTTGGACTGCCGATCAATCCAAAAATCCATGTCCCTGCAAGTTTGAAACTCGGGAAATGTCTAGTTACATGAGCGAGTCCCCTCACATGTGTACATTCTAACACTACACTCCTCCATATAGTAAACCCCACACAAATATAAAAAGTTTTTTTTTTTTCATTTCCAATATAGCTGCCCGTATTTGAATGTGCTTGCGTGGGTTTGCCCATTGCTTAGCTACAGTTAGCAGTTTAGACAACGAAGAGGATAATAAATTAAGCAAAATAGTGATAGCGTAGTGGTTAGAGCCTTTGCACAAAGAGGAGGCATTCCCGGTTCAGGTCCCACCACTACACTTTCCATTTTCTGTTGGAAATCTATATACAAAAATATTCCCTGACATGTATCATTTAAAGTTTTGTAAAAAGCATTGAAATGTTATATGTAGTAGTGAACGAATTTTCTATATATATGTAGCAAGGTGAAATGGTCGTGCATACTGATGCATGAGTAAATTATTTTAAGCAATGTAAAGCACTGCTAAGCATATTTTACCAGTACTGAGCATATTTATATTTAATTGCTCATAGCTGAGCACTGCATTAACTAGTGCAATGTCTTTGCGTGGAGCTGCGCATCGCACAAACTAGCGCAAACAGAGCATGTTTGCATGTAGCTGCGCACCTCACTAACCAGCGCAATGTTGGGCAATGTCGAGCAACATCGGGGAACGTCAGGCAAAGTCAGGCAAAGTTGAGCAAAGTTGGCTAAACACGGCCACACCTCCTTCACTGTACCTTAACCATTCAGGTCTGGCCAGTAGGAAAATAAAAAACAGTGACAGAGCTCAAACTCAGGATACTGTGCACTATAGTAACAGTACATAACCACTAAGCCATGACAGAATTTCATAGCCATGCACATATCTATCAAAGGAATATTAAACATTGCTAACATCAGCTAAGCAGGTGTGTCTACAGCTGAGTTTTTTCAAAACTGGCCAATCACAAATAAGTGTGGTAAATGAGGCATATTTAAGCTCCACAGGTGGGAATACTTGCCATAACTGGTTGTAGCTCCCTTCTGCAGTCAGCATGGCTGGTGTTGGATAAGGCACTCGATTTAGAGTGCAACGTTAGGGCATTGAGGAGACCAAAGTAATGGTTTGGCTCCTTGTCCACAATCATGAGGAAAGACTCCTGCGGGGCCAGTACCAGGGCACCCAATACAAAATGGAGGCCTTGAACTGTCTAACTTGTGATCTCACCAGTGCCACTGGCATTCCTCGGACTGGTGAGCAGGTCAGGCACCATTACTCTGACCTGAAGCGACGTAAGGAGGATCAACTGGACCAGTCGATCCAGGAGGCCTGTGGGATGGCAAATGCCCCATTACTGAGTAAGTAGCCATTGTATTAAGTATTTAAGAATTGCTATTCTTGTCTATACTATGGATAGGTATGTCCCATTATCACTGCATTTACTTCATAGCTGCAGGTGTCTGGGCTATGAATCAGCAAGCCCATGAAGATAGGCTGCCAAGGCTGTGTCACCAGGCAGGTTAGTAATTATTCTGTGTGCACTGTTATATAAAATAAATGAGAGAGTCTTCAAAAAAGTGTTTTAACCCAGTAAATAAAGGTATAATAATTCTTTAATATTTATTCTGCATGTACTGTTATATAAAATAAATGAGAGAGCCTTCAAAAAAGTGTTTTAACCCAATAAATAAAGGTGTACTAATTCTTTAATAAAGGTATAATTCCTGGAGTGCGACTGTGTGATTTTCTTTGATATGTTGTTGTACTGTTGCATTTTAGAAATAGTACTATTGTATTAAGCAGTGTTAGTTAACCCACACTTGGGTAGGCCCATATAAAGTGGATGAAGGGAGTGCCAGTAGCTTTTATGCATATGTACAGCCCTTAACTGTTGGCTCATGCCCAGCATGTGCAGGTTAATCTGGCACATGAGTAGCTTGGTACTGTGTTCCCCAGAAATGTCAGTGTGCTGCCAGAAATGTAGGGAGCTGTTAACGTATAACTGATAATTTCACTTGAACATATCTAGATAATTATATGAAAGTAGAGCTGTCAGTGTACCATCTCAGCAGTAGTGTGTGTGAGCAACTCTCAAAATATGAAGCGGTAACATCTGCATCCTGGGCAGTTTGTATGTCAGATACAGCTCATGTATATAATGATCTAGCAAAATCCAATTGCACAATAGAAGGACATTGGGTAGTGTAATAATACATGTAAGGGACATATAACTGCAGTTAATAGGAATGTAGTGTAAACTAGAAGGATATATAAGTTGTTAATTAAGCTATCTTTTCCACCCTACTGTATGTGCATAAAAAATGCAATCCCACACCTCAATGGGTATGTCTAATCTCAAAACATTTGTTGGGACAGATGTCCTATTGGTTTATAAATATTTGCATTCATTTCTATGCATGTTCCCTGTTCAAATACCACAATATTGGTGGCCTATTCCCATCAATTAAACCTGCATGCTGTTGTAATGTCCACTATTGTTCTATATATGCATATGTTATGCTTGCTTTTCAACTGTTGAAACTCCTGGTGTGTTGGGTTAATGGGAATACTTCTGCATGCTGTTATAACTAATTGGGAATGCTGTTGACTGTTACTAACCCATATCTTTATTAAATTCTCCAAAACATAGTTTGTATGGGAAGGCCGGTCCCAGTGGACCCACCTATCCCACTTCAGCTGGCCATGGCACCTGGCACCAGCAGGTCCAGTGCCCAGCCTGGGACCTCCTCCTCCATTGGCCCTGTGCCACCTTCGGGTGGAAGCACTGCAGGGGATGGGGCTCAGCCCCTCCCGTGCAAGCGTGGGCAGAGGTGGGCCACCTATCACCCTTTGAATGGTCCAGGCTGTGGTGTGTAGAGAGATCGAGCGTTCTGTTGCAGAACCTCTACGCCAGCTTGAGGCACAAATGGCGCAACTCCTGGGTCAGCCTGCCCCTCCTACATAGCCCCAGCACAGCCACCCTCTGGGCTGTGAAGGTGCAGTGGTGACTGCCCATGGCTGGGGATATCAGTTCCACTGTTGCCATCTGTGGGCTCATGGGCTTGCGATTTCCAAGCATCCTTCCCCGTCAATGGTGTTCAACCACCACATGTGTCATCTTCTACCCCTGTATGCATCTTGTTTGTCTTGTCTGTTTACCTCCCCAAATATACCTACTTCCCCTACCCCACATTCCACTCTCACCTGAAAAAAAGAGCAATCTGCTCCCAAAAAAAAAAAAATTACGCCCCATACATAGCTGCCCGTTTTGCACACATGTCCCCTGGACACATAAAATGTAATTTAATTGGCATTACAACATACTTTGTTGTCCTCACCCCTCTCTCATGGGTTGAAGGTTTCATATTTACCTCCAAATTTATTCCATATGCACAGCTATTGCTGTTAAAGAAATGGGCAGCTATGGACCTTCCCTACAGCCGTCCTGCACATCCCAAGCTATTTTCCCTACTGTCTTTCCCTCTTTGTGCCCCTTTTTCACCACTTTCCTATCTCCCCATTTTCTTTTCTTTCAAAGAAATGAGTGCGGGGGTTAGCGGGAGTAAGCACTATTAAGCAGTAGTTAGCGGGTTTGTGCGAGTGTGTGCTTGTTTGCACTTAGTTAAGCATTGCTAAGCATTGCGCATACCTGCCCAAACCCGCTTACAACTGCTTAAAAGTGCCTTAGTCACTCTTTATGTGAGGGCCCTTGTTCTGCTCAGCAGCAAAATAAAACACCTCTGTCAGTCTCGAACCCTGTACACACTACACTGCATGAAGTACCACTAAGCCACAGTAGATATACAAGTTGGTGCTGAAATAAATATATCATGCATCAGAATGAGTGAATGTAAAGGAAAAATAGGAATGCTATACCACACAACTTGTTCTGTGGATCTTTACCAACAGTTGTTGTGGGATTACATTACATGACTGTGATAAGAGAAGCAGCCATTCTAGTAGGAAATAATGTTACACCATCACTTTACAACTCCCACATAGTATCATAGCAGGACAAACACTGGCATATCTGTTTAGGTCAGAGGCCATACCTCCCAACTGTCCCTAATTTTCAGGGATGTCCCTGATTTTGAAACAAAATTTAGCTCTGTCCCTCTGAATCCCTCCAAAAACTACTGACTTTGCCCAGAAAGGTAGTGAATTAAACGTAATGAGTAATGACAATAATTAAGACACTTCTTTTGATTCAGAAAAGGTGTATTAATCCATATGCTCTGATTCTCTCAAAGTCTCAACTTAATGGCACTAATATTTTAAAGGTGTCCCTGACTTTTTCTCTACTTTTCCCTGAGTCTGTTCAAATATGTACCTGAGTGTTTGAGAGGTCTGGCAGAGGCAGAAACACAGAGGCATAGCAGCCTTTCTGCTGTTACACACTGTGCAAATAGCTTTGGATGGAGTTCCGGAAGCATACCCTTATGTAGGAATACAACATTGAAATACAAAAGGATGTAGCCATGTACTGGTAGCAACCAACTGTAACAATGCCATTGCTCTAGTGCTGAAAAGACCTGTGTGGTGCACAGACAAAGAATAACAAGCTAATCTCTGTCTACCATGTGGATAGGTCCAGAGTTGGGAGTTACACAAACAGACTACTTGCCTTGATAAACTAATATGTACACAGCAACCCTGTAAGTCCAGCAAGATAAAATTCACACAATAATACGTACGCTCTCTGTACTTCTGCACCCCTACCCAAATGTAGAATATACCTGTGTGTGCAGGGTCTGCCAAGGATGTAGGTAAGCATACTCACAGTACTGAAATGTGTCCAGTTTTCTTGAGCAGCTTGTGCTAATGTCAACACTAAAAAAGCACAAACTGTTTAGAACTGAGTAAATTAATATTCACAGTGAAGCAGTTCACAAACAATTATTGTGCCAAAGGAATACATCCCAATAACTAGCTTCATATGGCAGTTAACTGTAAAATTTGAAAAGAAAGTACATCCTCCCATGCATCTTGGGTTAGCATTTTGAGGGGTGAGTACATTTCTACACTGACAAGTGTGTACTGGAAGCAGCAACATTTAGGTCTGAGTACAAAATGTAAATCACTGGCTACACCCCTGGCTTCTGATATTAGAACTATACCAACCTTCTGTCTTAAACAATGATGTCCACAGCAAACAAGGATGATCTCCATCTTGGAAAGCTGAAAGGGCCACGCCTACCTGAGTTAGCAATTTATAGTACTGGGTTGCTATGACAGTGATTACTGCAACTACTACACAGCAGGCTGCATGCAATTAGCAAATGGTGGCCACTAATTTGTGCAGAGGCAATCACTCATGTGCAAATACCTACAAAAGCAGGCTGCAATCACTGCCAACAAACTCAATCACTCTATTGCAGAGATTCACAGAGAGAGAGAGACAGAGAGAGAGAGAGAGAATAGGAAAAAGAAAAAGAAATAATACCAAATCATAAAAGGAAAGGTATGTGACACATATGTATTTACTGGCATGTAGTAGATGTCTTTGAAGAGTAGTCTACATAATGTGAACCATTCATATGTGGCAGCAGTACTTATCTATGCATAGATGTCCTGCTTAACTACTGCTATGGACAATACAGTGTGTACCTGTGGGCAGTGGGACATACTTGTGAAATGTGTAGCTCAGCATTAAATGTCAAAGATCTGATCCATGTTATCTGTGTTCTGTACAGTAATGTGGCCAATGGCCATTGGGGGGATTAGCGCTGCCATTATATAAACATGGGTGTGACAGAGCAACACATGCATGATAGTCATATTAAAGTGTAGCTTAGCATTGGCAACTGCTGTAGCAGTCTAGTATGCTTATCTAGCATTTGTAGCTATATATACCTCCTCTAATGTTAGTGTGTGTTCACATGTGACACCTGCCTGTGTTGCAGCAAGGCCCAAATGTTCAGCTGTGAGGTCCAGGGACTTACAACAGTGTGGACCTTGTGTGTATATGCCACACACATACAGAGAAATATATATGTGTCAAATATATTCACATTTGTATATGTGCATAGAGCAGGGGACATATTGCAACTGTTTGTGAAGGATGGAGATATATATGTTGATGAAGGTTAGTATGCGCATATTTGTATGTAGGTTTTAGTGTTTGACAAACAAGACAGCATACAGTGCTGGTATATGACATGTGGTGGTTAAACAGTGTGGGTGGTTTGTTCAGTTTGCATTGTTGAAGCCAGTGAGGCCTGCTAAAGCTACCTGGGCCATGAACACTTTCAATGCATTTATCACAAGACTGTGCGATATTATTACATTACTGTACACCTCACATCCTTTATATAATTGATATTCCTACCATGAAAGGTGGACTGTATATGTGCCTACATATATATGTATATGTACACCAATGGATGTGCATATGTACATATATATATATATATATATATATATATATATATATATATATATATAGATGGAGAGAGAGAGAGAGAGTCATATATACTCATACACACCTACATCTACTTGTTGCAATAGATTATCTGTACTGTTGACTGACTGTGATGGTCAATGTGTTTGTGAACACGTCAAAGATATGTATTTGTGGTTTAGCTTAGTGGGAAACTGTTATGTCATGGTATTATGGGTCCTTGCTTTGATACCAGCAAAAGCTGTGTATTCTGTTGCTAGGCAGAAAAAGTACTATGCCATACAGTGTGATTACGTCCCTTGGTTTTAACTGGGGTGTGTCATTGGAGGCTAAAGCACTACATCTATGATTATTGATTGGTACTGATGTTGAATCCAAATCCTGTGTGTACTGTAGTACTACTTGAAACTCTGGGCCTGTACAGCAAAGTATGGTGTATGTCCACATTGCTTGCATCCAATATTTTGTGTGGTCCCTGTATTCACAACAGATTACATTCCTCAAGATTAAGGTTTTGTAAGTACTGACACACAGTACTGTACAGTACACACATAAAGCTTATCTGGGTTGCCACACCTTTGTGTCCTGTAATTATGTCTGATGTGTGTGTGGGTATGTCTGTAACATGTCCTCTGTCATATGTGTGGTAAAACATATAACTGTGTATCTAGCAACATTTATAGTGGACTACAGCAGTATGCGACCTATATTCCCAATTGTGCACATATTTTGGCCATGGGTTTGCCATTAACAAGTTGTGTGGTATAATAGTAATACATTTACTGGACCTTACACTCATTGTGATGGATGACATATTTCTTTACACATCAGCTTGATGTATATCTGCTGTGGCTAGGTGGTGCATTGTGTTGCATACAGTGTGCCATGTACTCTTGTATATCTTATATAGTGATTTTATTTTGTTGCTGTGCAGAACATGGTTCATTAGATAGAGTGAGCCAGGCACTTTCAAGCAGTTGTGGGGTGAGCAGTGATAAGTGGTAGTTAAAGTGTTTCATTCTCAGTTAGCTAATAGGTAGCTATATATGGCAGTTCAGTGATATCTGTATTGTATAATGTTAAATGTGCCATATGACATGCTCAGACATATTTTTTATTTATGTTTTCCAGGGATCATGGCACATCACAGTAATCCCAGCTATAGTAGTGCTGAAGATGAGATCATTACTAGCTGTATGATTCAGCACTACAGTCTAATGTTCTCACGAACCAGCCAGAACCAACAGGCGCGTACTGCAATGTGGCAAGATGTTGTCCAGAGGGTAAATGAGGTAGGCCTGCATAACCGGACATATGAGCAGGTACGCCACCACTGCAGTGATCTACTCAGACATGTTTGTCAGGGTGCTTCTGATGTGCGGAGACAACAGATTGCAACAGGAGGTGGTGTTAATATCCATCCCCCCTCACCAGAGTGGTGGAGCTGCTCCTGAGCCTCGTGGCACCTGCCCAACAACAACAGCAGCAGACATACACCATGATTGAGATTGGAGCCACCCAGCAAGCACACATGGAGCATGCTGGTAACATGGCATATCTGTAGACTACTGTTATCTGTATTGGTAGATCATACATATGTGAGATGTGGAGTGTGTAGTTAGAAGATGTGGAGCCTGTTGTTGTGCAATACTGATCATTTGGAACATAATCTGTAGGCCTGTGAATGTAAACTGTTGTACTACTGTAAGATTGCAAACACACAGTAGCAATGCCACATTTGTGGCCACTAACAAACTGTCTCATCTCTATGTAGGTCCCTCTGGGGTGACATCAAGGCAGTGGACAGATGCTGGTGAGTGTGTTCTACATTTATTATTGTAAATAAAAAGTACATGTCATAGTTAAGGTGTAGACCATGTACACATGTAACACACCTACCAATAATGCATGCTGTGCATGTTTGGTGTAAGACCAAGCACATCTCACTAATGTGATTAGCTGCCTCAAACATATGCAATACCCAGATCATCTCAGAAAAATGTGGCTACACTGTAGTGACCATTGGATAGGCAACATGCACATAACATACACAACTATGTCATACACAGAGCATTTTAACATGCTACACATAAAGGATTCACAAACCCTCTGTAAAGACACACTCCAGTATCCAAAATCTCCTCCACACATTACACATAATATACCTGAGGGGTAGAGGCCTATCATGGGGCATTTAAACACTCTGCAACACACTACACATTCATGTCAGGGAATGCTCCTTATTGGCCTCCTTACAAACCCATGTAACAACTGGTTGTGAAATGGTGAATGTAGCCAAGGTAGTACAGTTTCAGTACAGCATGATTAGTGCTGGTTTGGGAAACATTTGTAGCCTTGAGTGACCACATGATGCTTCATGATGATAGCCTATGGTACTATACCCCATCCAGTTATTGTAACCATAGTACTACACATAGCTTTCATTGCTATACACCTCAATGTTGTGTGTGCAAACATATGCACCTCTAAACAATATGCATACCAATCACCATTTGCACAACTGACACATATATGTCTTGTGATGCTATTGAGTAGCTAGGTCATATGACACACATTGGGTATGTGTGATGTTTAAATATGCAGTTGTGTTTTATCATGCCATGTCATGGATGACACTGGCATGTCCACAATATGATCTACACTCACCATAACTACTGTACATTGGGTATGTGGACAAATAGTATTCCATCAATTATATATGCACCACTGATGATGTTGTGTGAATACTCATCATGCATGTGCTAAAATTGTGTCCATAATTATTTGCTAAAGACACAGAGGCTGTAATCGGCATTGGATACCTATCTGACACACAGATACACATCCAGCCATGGTATGTAGACCTGTAAGTTATGGTGCACAGTACATTACAGAGTTTTGAATACTTGAACAGCAGTGTTGTGTCCATGTATGCATTGCGTTCCAGGGGGTGGCCAATCACCTAATAACAAAACACATGCATCAAAGCCATGTTTACTGTTAGTAACAAGGACTGTCTACACTTCAACTGCATGCTGTTGAGCAACACATGTCCTGCATGCTGACATGTGTGATATGACTGTTTTGCTTGTGATACTGTACCCCACCATCACCTGCTATTGTGTATGTTCTATGATTGCTGGTGTTGTGTGTATGTGTGTGTGTGTGTGTGTGTGTGTGTGTGTGTGTGTGTGTGTGTGTGTGTCTGCTTTAGGGAGGAGTGTATTTGTGTGTGTGTGCATGTGTGCATGTGTGCATGTGTGCATGCGCGCATGTGTGTATGTGCATGTGTGCATGTGCATGTGTGCATGTGTGCATGTGTATGTGTGCATGTGCATGTGTGCATGTGTGCATGTGCATGTGCATGTGTGCATGTGTGCATGTGGTCTGACATCATGCTCAGGTCTTAAAGTGTGTTTCCTGTTTTCCTCTCACAGGTGCTCAGTTGGGGCTGGTTCAGTCCAGCAGGGAACCTGATGTCACTGAGACAGACAGTGATCATGAGGATAGGTGTGTTGAGGCACAGGCAGGTTTGTCAGAGTGTGTTGTTGGGCCACCAATTGACAGTACACAAGTCTCCACCCCATCTATGCACACAGTCATACTGCCTGTACATCCATCATCACCATTGCCCTTAGCTGAGGGACAGTGTACAGTTGGCATTGGCCAGGACAGTGTGGTATATATGGCACATGTATCAAAACACAGCAGCCATAGCCAGATGTCTGGAATGGTACCACATAGGCAGATGCCCAGGGGTTCTCGTCAGAGCACTGCTGGTCATCATGCCCCTGGCAGATGTGCCACAACTCTTTCAACCACACACATGTTCCAGGCTGTCATGGAGGCACAGGCACGAATGGAGCGGTACACCAGACAGGGACTAAGGGCACAGGGGGCTCATAACACCTCTGTAAATGACAGCATCCGTGACCTAGCAGGTGCCATACATAATTACACTGAGGTCATTGATAGACGTTGGGGTGAGACATTGGATGTCCTCCACAATGTCATGTCCATGTGTCAGGACAGTGAGGGATGGTTGAGACGTCAACGTGGATGTATGCCAGCAACATCAGCAGTTGGAGGTCGCTGTGTGCGTTCAGCAAGTCACAGCTGCTCCCGTAGTGCCAGTACCAGCCCCAGCAATGTTGGGGGGGCTGTCCATAGACCGTCCTAGAAGACCACGTGCACATGGCTCTGGCCAGTCCCAGCAGGGACCTGGATCCAGTGGACATATGTCAACATCTGAGGATAGTACCCAGTCTGGATTAGTACCTGATACTGTCTGTAGCACCCCTGCAAGGCACAGGTTCCATATCCATGACCAGAGATGGTGATCTGTAAATCCTGCCAGGTACAGTCTGTAGCTGTCCACAAATCCCCATATATGGCAGCCACATGGTGGAACTGTGTGCATGCAGACACACACACACACATAAACCAGAAACCTAGGGCAAACACATACCTGCACACATTACATCAATATTGGCCCATAACAGTACTCATAGCCCTCACACACACACTCACACACACATGTCAATTGTATGGCTCAGTGAAGGCCTCTGGCAAACCAACAACACACCCTGTGCATATGATGAAACCTGTGCCACCTCCTGTCATCTGTAACATTGATGCAGGAACAGGCTAACATGGTGCTGATGCACAGGGTGACTTTGATAAAGTATAGCAATGGTTGGAAGTGTAGCATGTTGTCAGCAGTAAAGTGTAATGATATCCTTGAAGGTGTAGCTGAGCAGGCATGATGCATTAAAGTTGTAATTAGCAATGTTGTATTGTTTCCACCAGTGTTTATTCCAACTGTATTTTGTTTTCCTGTGTGCCACTTGGCTGATGTGTGTAGTTGTATCAGCATGTGTTATACAGTGGACAGTTAGTGTGGGGTGTGTGCAGCACAGGTTTGCAGGTGTACATTTGTGAACATGGTGGAGGTGCACTGTCTGCATGTACATGCATATTGGACACATGGGCAGGGTGACATGCCCTGTATTGGCCAGTGTTAACACTCCATAGTTTCTATTGGTGGCCAGTATGCATTGTACTACACACGTTTTGGAACTTGAGTACGCATGTGTGTGTATGACACGGGTTGACACTGTGCTGTGGGTGATGCTGTTGTTACTATCTGTCATTGGTTTGCATTACTAAGGTTAACACTGTCCCAGCTGCATAATCCTGTATTAATGCACACTGTTCACCTACAGGGTTGCATGGACTGTGCTATCAGAAACACAAGAAATTCTCACTTATAAAGTAAAAGTGCATTAGTCTCTTGGACCCCTGTCATAAACTAAATATATAATAGAATGTGTGATGTTATACCAAAAAAGAGTTACATACCAAGAAGGGATAACCTCTCTGGTCAGTATCATTGGGAAAATTCAATCCCTCAATAAACATACAAGGCAAGCTTCAAAATACAAAATGGCAATGATTCCAAAGACAACACTAAAGCTTTCTTTACTGTTGTTCATAATCTACAGGGGAAATCTCAGACTGGGTCACAGTTAATGTAAATGGTCACAAAGTACACTTATCTGACTGACATTACCAATTCCTTGTCAGACAGTTTGAATGCAGATTTCACCACCCTGTCGCTATACAAGGGCCACATTTGCAGACCTGCAGAACGTAATACCTGATGATTCACAGACACTCTAGTTAAAACATCTCTTTAACAAGGTCCACACCACAGTGGCAATGGTACTGGACAGTGTCCCTGGCTGTGTCATACACAAGCTGATATATGAAGTCACCACTCACCTAAACGCTCTGTCCAGATGGAGCCTCTGTACAGGTTACATACATGTGGAATGACATACGGTAATGGTGCTCACAGTCCACAAGGGTTGAGCTACAACGTCTTCTTCTCCTTTCAGATGCTCCCATTAGGGGTCACCACAGTACATGATCTGCTTCCATATCTTCCTTGCACTGTCACACCATCCACCTGCATGTCCTCTCTCATCACAGCCATAAACCTCATCTTAGGCATTCCTCTTTTCCTGTTACCTGGCGGCTTCATCCTTAGCATCTATTTCACAATATACTCTGCATCCCTCCTCAGCACATGTACAAACCAACTTAATCCTGCCTATCTGGCATGGTCTACTGACCTTCAAACCTGTCCTGACCCTCTAATATACTTATTCTTAAACCTGTCCACCCTCGTCTCACCCAGTGCAAATGTTAACATAAATTGATTAAGGGTAGAACTACAACAGGCCCTGGAAACTCTCACCCTATAAGCCAGACCAAAGTTATCTGGAAGGCTAAGGAGCACAGCATTATGGAACTCATTAACAGAGAAATTATGAACCTGCAAACACTGCACCATACCCACTTAGGTTCTCTAAAGGCCAGATCATGGCTCCTACACCTAGTAGACTTCAAGCCAGTCAACAAGGCTATAGGAAAGGGAGGGGAGGTCAACACAGCCAAGCTATAGCTCACCAGCAAATCATACCCATCCCACATACTGGTATTAGACATAACCTCAACAGACTGACCATAAACGATTGTTAGATGATGGCTTGACAACTGACGCACAGATGTAGGACACACAGTAACATTTGCAGCCACCTGTATGCTATGCCAGTAATAAGTGTGGTATTCCCTACACCAGTCCCTGGGACCACTCCTGTTAGGTTCATAGGTTCATAGGTTCATACTAGGCTATCTGCCCTAGGGCATTTAAAAGCCTAGCCAGAGTGTGTTTGGCTTTCACCACCCATTTTAAATGAATTTTGCTATGCCCTTTTTCGAGGTTAGTATAATGTGCCTCTTTCTAACAGTGACACAGAAGTGGTACCTGGGGTAAACCTATGATCTCCCATCCACTCATCAAGATTCCTCTTGAAGAGAGTCAATGAGGGACTCTGCCTAACCTGGACTGGGATTTTATTCCAGAGTGAAGGGAGCCTCTGGGTTATGAATCTGTCCCCCCAGCATGTCCTATTTATTTCAGTGCTGAGGTTCAAGTCTCTTCAGTGCATAGCTCGATGGGATTTGGATTTTCTGAGGTGCAGCATGTCCATTAATTCCGGGTTGGACATGGCTTTATACGTCAGGCAGAGATCGCCTCTTAGCAGGTGGTATGCCACTGAGTAGAGCTGGAGTTTCTTTAACTGGACAGCATATGGCATCTGTTTGAGCCCTTTGATCCTCTTGGTGAGGTACTTTTGGGGTCTTTCCAGTTGCTGCAGGTGTCTGGTAAGGTACATCCCAAAAGGGGCATTGTACTCAATAATGGGCCTGATGAGGGATGAGTAAAGAGGCACGATGACCTCCCCTGATCTAGATGTGAATCCCTTCATAATTAGGTGGGCTATATAAAATGTTTTTCTAACCACTTTGGCCACATGGTTGTCAAATGAGAGACTGCTATCAACTTGGGTCCCCAGGTCCCTAATTACTTCTTCTGTACTTAATGGATTACCACCTATGTGGTAATTTGTGGCACTTTGTTTTTGCCAAAGGGGATGACTATACACTTTTTGGCATTTAGCTTGAGGCCATGGCTCTGGCACCAGTTGTCTGTTTCTATGAGGCCCTTTTGGAGGATGCTTGTGTTGGCTGGAGAGTCGATTATGGCGCCCAGTTTGCAGTCATCTGCGAACTTGGTCAGCCACAGTCCTTCTGTGTTGGCCTGTACCTCCAAGAAATATATACCAAACAAGAGAGGTCCCAGGACTGAGCCTTGTGGGATGCCACTTGTAACTGGTTTGGAGTCTGACATGGCACCAGCAACTCTCTAACCATGTGGGTTCTGTCCTTGAGCCAGTTTGCAACCCATCTAGTAACATAGGGTTTATATTTAAGGTGGTGAGCTTATCTATAATGCCCGAGTGGGGTATTGTATCGAAGGCTTTTGCGAGGTCCAGGTAGGCTGTGTGGACCACCTCCCCTCGTCAATGGCCTTGGTGATTGTTTCAAAGAAATCGACCAGGTTTAAGAGGCAGGATCTGCCCTTAACAAAGCCGAACTGGGTAGGATCCAGTGTCTGTAGGTCCCCAATATCTTTATTTATGAGGTCCATGATGATCCTTTCCATAGCTTTGCAGACCAAGCTAGTCAGGCTTATGGGGTGATAGTTTCCAGGATCTGTTGAGGCACCACCTTTGTGTAGAGGGATCACTGTTGCTGCACGCCACTCTTTGGGTACATATCCTGTAGTAAGGCTGAGATTGAACAGTAGTTTTATGTTTGGGTTTAGCTCTTCTTGGAGTTTATGTAGGACGCAGCCCGGGACACAGTCTGGTCCCATTGATGCTGTGTTTTTTGCTTTGGAGAGGGCGGCTCTTACCTGAGCATCTGAGATGTCAGGGGGGGCAGCACTCTGCTGGGATAGATATTTTCCCTTTTGGTGGGGAGGGGGGGAGAAGGTTGTGCTGAACCTGTCAGCTAGAATGTTGGCAATGTCTGTGGGGTCGATGTATTTTTTGTCATTTTGGACGAATTCTGAGCATATCTGGGAATTCCCACCCAGGTTCCTAATATAACTAAAGAAAGCCTTGTGATTATCCTTAGTGTCCTGTGCAATTTTTCTCTCGAAGCTGGCCTTAGACGATTTTATGAGTGCCCGTAGTTTTTTGCTAATACTGATCAGAGATGCCTTCCCTTTTTGGGATTTTGCTCTATCATGTAGTAGCTTCCTCCTTCTATTGTATAGTTTGTTTATGGCTGGGGTCCACCAGACAGGACGTCTGCCTTTGGAGGATTGGGTCTTGGTTTTATTTGGGATTGCATGATCCATGCATTCCAGAATGTGTTCATAGAATGCATTTATAAAGGATTCTGCAGTCTGGGCCATATTTTCCACAGGCCCGGGGGCTTTGAAGGATTCCACCTCGGTTTTGAGGAGTGTGAAATTTGCTTTAGAGAAGTTTTTTACTGTGTTTTTCTGGGCAGGGGGTGGGGTCAGGATGTGAATATCCAGTCAGATTAGTTTATGGTATGATCTTACCAGTGAGGGATACACTTCTGGTCTGGAGCATAGAGTCCCCATGTTGGTGATGATCAGGTCCAGTATGTTTTCCCCTCTTGTGGGAGTGGTAACAAGTTGTTCCATAGCATTTGAGTTTATAAATTCTAGGAACCTTTGGGCTAGGGTGCTGGAGCTAAAGTAATGCTCCCAGTCTCTGTTTGGGTAGTTGAAGTCGCCCAATATAATGGTGTTTGGAGAGACCTTCATATTTTCCAGTGTTCTCAGGAAGGCCGAGTGGGGTTCCTGGGTTTGGGAGGGTGGTCTGTAGCAGGCTATAAACTGGAAGGCAGTTTTACCCACTGTTAGTTGCACATGGATAGTCTCTGATGCTTTGTGCTGTGCCACCAACCTGGAGGTGTGGGTATCTTTGAGGAATATTGATACTCCCCCTCCTTTTGTGGTTCGGTCCAAGTTTTGGGGCCAAAAAGCATGGTATGAGGTATAACCTGGTAGTGCTGGCGTGCTCTCGGGAGCCTTGAACCGGGTTTCTGTTACTGCACAGATATCGATGTTCTCCATGCTAACAAGAGTTTTGAGTGCGTGCATCTTGAGGTTTAGATTTCTGGCCTTGAGTAGCATTACTCTTAGTTTCTTATCCCTTGTTATACCTATGGAGGTGGGTTTGTCTTTTGAGCCTTGCCTAAAAAAGACACTATGGGGGTAGCAAGAGCCTTTGCCAATATCCAAAAGCCCAGGGGTGACAGGTGCAAGCCGTCTCTAGCGAAGCATCGTGGCTTGTCGAGCATGTCATCCCAGGCTGACAGGCATTGGATCCCCTTTGAATGACACCAATACTTAAGCCAGTTGTTGAAATTGATCATCTTGTCTTCATATTGTGGCATCATTCTTGGTGATGGTAAGATGCTACTCAAGGTCAGGGTCATACTGGCCTGGGCTACATGCTCAGAGAGCTCCTCTATGTCTCTTTTCATGTAGTCCATGGAGGTACGTCTCAGGTCATTCACACCAGCATGGACAATGACTGAGTCATATTTGTACTTGCCTTGGAGTGACCTGAGTGCTTGTGTTATGTGGCGGATCCTAGTGCCCGACAGGCAGCTCACCGTGACCTTCTCCTTGTTCAGCCTGGTGAGTGGGAGGTCAGTGTGCCTAACGATAGAGTCACCTATTACAAGTGTATCAGGTGTGTTGTTTAGCCTTAAGGGCTGTGACTGTTCGGCACTCTGGCTTTGTGAGCTATGTGTTGCATGTGTTTTGTTTTGGGGTAGCGGTTGCTTGGGTGTCTGCTTTGGAGGTCTCTGCTGCTTAGGCAGATTTTTATTTAGAGCCTCCGAGTATGTTTTTGTGTGTTTATGTGTTTGGTTTGCTGTCGTGGTAGGTCTATTTGAGACTGGAATTGTAGTGAGTGTGGTTTCCTTCTCCTCCTGACTGGTTATGCCAGTACTGAGTTGAGAGAGCTTAGCCTCCAGTTTGGCTATATTGTTGCATCTCTCACATGTGTTGGAATTTGTTGGGAGGAAGAGAGAGTTGTCTGTGTACATGAGGCAGTTGTAACATTGCCTCAAGATTCCCAGATTCACCAGCTGGACCAGAGAGGAGATTGACAACTGACCTTTGGACATGCTAGAATAGTATTGGGAATTCCTTTATAATTGAAAAAACGGGCCAATGGGGAACAAGGTACTCAAGGGGAGTTTGTGAGGGTGTAGTGCTTTTAATTTTTTAATGCTGACTTATATAATTGCTTTAGTGAGGAAGTGCCAGGTAACTTAAATGCAATGTGTTACAGGTAACTTAAATGCAAAAACGACAAACAGTAACTTTCTTTCAAGTGAAACAAGGAAATAAGTACAGTAAGTAATGCAGATATCACTAGGGATCCACAGAAGCACTGAAAAGCCACATTTTAGGTGGAATTTGCAGCCTCCATGTACTATTCTATGCCAGTAACAAGTGGTATTCATCTGCACTCAGTCCTGGGACCACTCCTGTTTGGCATATAACTTTCTTAGGTACAAGCAAGCACAGTAGGGATATGTCTGCCCACGTTTGATGAAAATGCATACTGTGGGCTATACTTTATTCTCCAGATGACATACACATCCTCCAAAAGGGTATCATATAGATACATACCTGGTGTCAAACTCATGCTATAAAGTTATAAGCCTAAGAAAGCATAGTTATCCACTTTTAGAAAACAAAGTATCCCCAGAGTACCACATAGGTAGTAGCGCCCAAAATGTGGAACAGGTACTAATGTATACATAGAGCCATGCATTAAGTCATCTCTCCTTTGATAATCACATTACCAAAGGGTTTTAGAAATCCCAATGTGGAGCAGAGTAATAAAGGGTTTGCATGCAGATCCACAGAGGTTGTTGCACACCTATAATGATTAGTCATCTTTGCCAGACTTTGCTTGCTTTGGAACAGGTTTCAAATATACCTCAAGCATAAACCCTCACTCACACTCTTCAATAGAAACCGTGATGAGTGGATGTGAAACGGAAGCCATAGCCCAGGGATCACTGCAGTGGCTAAGCTTGTCAGAAGCATACAGAAGTGACCTAGGGTCTGGAAAGTGCCAGCATGCTCTGGCAAAGATAACACATGCATTCATGGAGAAAGTAGAGTACCCACCTATCAAATACTTGAGGTCACATATATGTATATGGATTTGCCCCACAGCTACCTTACATGTGTAATGCACATACAGTTGTCATTGTGATATGTCATACACTATAAAAATCAAAAGCTACTCTACATTGGCATCGCACACCTGGAGCATAGGCACACAGCTGGCAAGTGCAGGATTTAAACCCCTACTTAATTATATTATGATACTACAGCAGCACGCATTTACACAACACCCTATACACATTACTGAAATCTTATCTTTCTACAGGTATATTTGTAGGATGGTGACATCATCAGACTTGACAAAGATGAGTATACCACTTTTAAGGTGTTTGTGCAGTCTCCAAAAAGGTTGCTTATCCCCAGAAGGCACGCACACAGTTGGTAAGTGAAGGATTCAAACCCCTACTTAATTAGATTAAGATACGACAGTAGTATGCATTTACATGACATGCTATACACGTTACTAAGGTTTTGTTTTTCCACAGGTTTATTTGTAGGATGGTGACATCATCGGACTTGACAAAGATGAGTATACCACTTTTAAGGTGTTTGAGTAGTCTCCAAAAAGGTTGCTCCTCCCCAGGGAGACACACACAGTTGGCAAGTGTGGTGTTCTTAATACAAACTAAGTTCATCTTTACACTTCAGCAAGCAATATGGAGTTACAGGGTGCAATACAGACATTACTTGCTGACAGTTTGCACAAAGGTTTTTTCACATTTGCTAACCTCAGCAGGCTTATCATACTAGGTGTATTGTGAGTGTATTGTATGCATAGGCCATGACCATATCATATATGGGTTGATGCACCACATGCTGGCACACACAGGGTCAAACCTTGAGTAGCATCTTACCTTCACCTACATGATACTGCAATATAACAGAAAGATGATAAACTTCAACAATTGGCTGAGCTTCTGGTGTCATTCAAAGGGGATCCAGTCTCTGTCTGCCTGTGATGACATGATAGACAAGCCTTGTTGCTTCACTACAGATGGTTTGCACCTGTCGCCCCTATACTTCTGAATACTGGCCAAGGCTCGTGCTGTCCCCATATTACCTATTTTAGGCAAGTCTCAAAGGTTCATAGGATCATAGGTAGGTACTAGTCTATCGGCCCTGGGGCCTACACAAGGCCAGCCAAAAAAGTACCCTGGCTTTTGCCACCCAAGACATTTATTTTCCTGTGCCACTGTCGTGCAGAGACACAGAAGTGATCCACAGGGTGAATTTCCTATTTCCCATCCAATAATCAAGATTTTCCTTGAAGAGTGCTAATGAGGAGCTTTGTTTGATATAGATAGGTAGTTTATTCTGGAGTATGTGAAGTCTGTGAGACAGGAATCTATCCCTCCCGGCATGTTCTGTTTATTGTGGTGACAAGGTTTAGGTCCCTAGAGCATGTAGGTTCATAGGTAGGTACTAGGCTATCTGCCCAAGGGCATTTATAAGCCTAGCCAGAATGTGTCGGCTTTCACCTCCCTTTTAAATTAGTTTCCTGGGCCTCTGTCTAGCAGGGCCACTGAAGTGATCCTAGGGGTAAATTTATTATTTCCCATCCACTCATCAAGATTCCTCTTAAAGAGAGTCTGCAAGGGGCTTTGCTTAACATCAACTGGGATTCTATTCCAGAGTGAGGGAAGTCTCTGGGACAGGAATCTATCCCTCCAGCACATCCTGTTTATTGCTTTGCTGAGGTTTATTTCACTGGAGCATGTGGCTCTAAGAGATTTGTTTTTCTTGAGGTGGAGCATGTCCATTAATTCCGGGTTGGACATGGCCTTATATGTCAAGCATAGATCACCTCTGAGCATGCAGTAAGCAACCGAGTAGAGCTGGAGTTTCTTTAGTCGAGCTGCATAGGGCATCTCTTTGAGGCCCATGATCCTCTTGGTGAAGTACTTCTTTGTTCTTACCAGCTGTTGCATGTGCCAATTAAGGTACATACCAAATGGGGCATTGTACTCTATTATGGGCCTAATGAGTGATGAGTAGAAGGGCACAATGACCTCTCTTGATCTAGAGGTGAACCCTTTTGTGATTAGGTGGGCTATATAGAAGGAATAACTAACCACTTTGCCAATGTGATTATCAAAGGAGAGGTTACTATATACCTGGGTCCCCAGGTCCCTAATTACATTTTCTGTACCTAGTGGATTACCACCTATGTGGTAATTCGTGGGCACTTTGTTTTTTCCAAAGGGGTTGACTATGCATTTTTTGCCATTCAGCTTGAGGCCATGGTTTTGACACCAGGTATCTGTCTCTGTAAGACCCTTCTGCAGGATGTCTGTGTCAGCCAGAGGGTCGATTATAGCCCCCAGTTTACAGTCATCTGGGAACTTAGTCAGCCATAGTCCTCCCATGCTTGCCTGTACCTCAGAGAAGTATATACTGAACAGGAGGGGTCCCAGGACCGAGACCTGTGGGATGCCACTTGTGACTGGTTTAGAGTCGGACATGGCACCTGCAACTCTGACCATGTGTGTTCTATCTGTGAGCCAGTTGGCCACCCATCTTGTGACATAGGGGTTAATGTTCAAGCTGGTAAGCTTTTCTATGATGCCAGAGTGGGGAATGGTGTCAAAGGCCTTAGTGAAGTCCAGGTAGGCTGTGTGGACTACCTTCCCTTCATCTATGGCCTTGGTAACTGTTTCAAAGAAGTCAACTACGTTTAGGAGGTAGGATCTGCCTTTAACAAAGCCAAATTGGGTAGGGTCCAGTATCTGGAGGTTCCCAATGTCTCTGTTTATGAGTTCCATGATAATTCACTCCATAGCTTTGCAGACCAGGCTGGTCAGGCTTATAGAGCGATAGTTCCCAGGTTCCGTTGTGGCACCACCTTTGTGGAGCGGGATGACTGTTGCTGTACACCATTCTTTGGGTACATAGCCTGTGGTAAGGTTGAGTCTGAACAGTGAATGTAGGTGAGGGTTTAGTTCCTTTTGGAGCTCATATAAGATGCAGCCTGGGACACCATCCATTCCCATTGATGCTGTGTTCTTAGCTTTGGAGAGGGCTGTTTTTACCTGCATATCCATGAAGTCTGGGGGTCTGCATTCTTCTGGGATGGACATGGGCCCTTTTGGGGCTGAGGAGGGGGGTGAAGTTTGCACTAAACTGGTCCACCAGGATGTTGACAATGTCAATTGGTTCAGTGTATTTTTTGCCATTTTGCAGTAGCTGAAAGCATATCTGAGAGTTGCCACCTAAATGTTTGATATAGCTAAATAAGGCTTTGTGGTTATCTTTAGATTCCTTGGCAATTTTTCTTTAGAAAATGGACTTGGATTATTTTATGAGCGATCATAGTTTCTTGCTAATAATGATCAGTGATGCCTTTCCTTTGTGGAATTTTGCTCTATCGTGTTTGTTTCCTCCTTCTGTTGTATAGCTTATTTATGGGCAAGGGCCACCAGATTGGTTTCTTCTTTTTGGAGGAGTGAATCTTGGTTTAATTGGGATGGCTCAATCCATGCATCCCTGTAGATGCTCATAGAATGCACTTGTAAAGGATTCTTCAGATTGGATAGCATTATCCTGTAGCAAGGCGGCTTTGAAACTTTCCACTTCGGTCTTGAGAAGTGTGAAGTTTGCTTTTGAAAAGTTTTTCACAGTGGTTTTGTTGAGTGGGGGGGGGGGGTCGGTATGTGGATGTCCAGTGTGATTACTTCATGATCTGATATTACCAGTGAGGGGTTTACCTCTGGTGTGGAACACTGATCCCCCATGTTGGTGATGCTCAGGTCCAGTATGTTGTCACCTCTAGTGGGCATGGTGACCAGCTGTTCCAGGCCATTTGAGTTTATAAACTCTAGGAAGCATTGGGCAAAGGACTTTGTACTCAAGTAATTCTCCCAGTCAATGTTTTTGTAGTTGAAATCCCCTCATATTATGGTGTTTGGTAGGACCTTTATATTTCCCAGTTTTCTCAGGAATACTGAGTGAGGGTCCTGAGACAAGGTATGTGATCTGTAGCAGGCTATGATCTGATTAGCAGCTTTGCCCAATGTTAGTTGCACTTTCATGGTCTCCAAGGCCTCGTGCTGTGCCACTAACCTAGAGGTGTGGGTATCCTTTATGAAAATGGATACACCCCCTCCTTTAGTATTTCAGTCTGGGTTTTGGGGCCGACTCGGAGGGATTGGGATTTCTTTAAGTGGAGCATGTCCAACAGCTCTGTGTTTGACATAGCTTTGCATGTTAGGCAGAGATCACCTCTGAGTAGGCGATATGCGACAGAGTAAAGCTGTAGTGTTTTGAGACAGTCTGTGTATGGCATGTATTTGAGGCTGCTAATCCTCTTTGTGAGGTATTTCTGCAGGCTTTCCAGTTGTTGTAGATGTCTTGTGAGGTACATAGCAAAAGGGGCATTGTACTCTATAATGGATCTAATAAGTGATGAGTAGAGGGGAACAATGACCTCTTTTATTCTGCATGAGACACCTTTTGTGATGAGGTGTGCCACATAGAAGGATTTCCTGACTACTGTGGCAATGTGATTATCAAAGGAGAGTCTACTGTCCACCTGTGTCCCAAGGTATCTTATCACACTTTTGGTGTTAAGTATACTACCACCTATGTTGTAGTTTATGGGTACAGTGTTTTTACCAAAGGGGATGACAATGCACTTTTTGGCATTGAGCTTGAGGCAATGGCTTTGACACCAGGCATCTGTCTCAGTGAGGACCTTTTGTAGGATGTCCACATCATTAGTAGACTCAGTTATGGCTCCTAGTTTGCAGTCATCTGGGAACTTCATTAGCCAGAGACCTTCCATGTTAACCTGTACTTCAGGGAAGTAGATACCAAACAGGACAGGACCCAGGACTGAACCCTGTGGTACTCCACTTGTCACTGGTCCGAAGTCAGACTTGGAGTCTGCTACATTCACAGTGTGGGCTGTGTCAGTCAGCCAGTTGGCAACCCATCTTATGACCTAGGGATTTATACCTAGTTTAGTAGGTTTATCCATAATTCCAGAGTGGGGGATGGTGTTGAAAGCCATGGCAAGATCTAGATAGGCTGCATGAACCACCTTACCCTTGTCTATGGCTTTGATGACTGCTTCAAAGAAGTCTATCAGGTTTAGGAGACATGATCTGCCTTTTACAAACCCAAAATGGTTGTGGTCCAGAGTTTGGAGATTACCAATGTCTTTGTTTATAAGTTCCATGATGATACATTCCATGGACTTGCAGACCAGGCTCATCAGCCTAATAGGGCGCTAGTTTCCGGAGTCCGTGGTGGCTCCCCCCTTGTGTAGTGGGATAACCGTCACTGTGTGACATTTAGCAGGCACAAAGCCTGAGGTGAGGCTATTATTGAACATGGTATGTATGTGTGGTGCCAGTTTGTTCTGTAGTTCGTATAGAACGCAGCCTGGGATGTAATCTGGTCCCATGGATGCTGTGTTCCTGGCTTTGGAGAATGGTTTTTACCTGTGCAGCCATGATGACAGCAACTTTGCATTCTTCTGGTATAGAGATGTGCTCTTTCATGGGTGAGAGGGGGGAGTAAAGTTAGCACTGATCCTATCTGCCAGGCTGTTGGCAATATCAGCTGAGTCTATATATTTAGTGCCATTGTGCTGTAACTCAGAGCAGATCTAAGTGTTGCCATTGAGATTCTTGACATAGCTATAGAATGCTTTGTGGCTGTCTTTAAAATCAGTGTTGACTTTATTTTCGTAACTAGCTTTGGAGGATTTTATCAAGGATCGTAGCTTCTTCCTGAGGCTGACCAGGGAGCTCCTCCACTCATGGGATTTTACCCTCTTTTGCAACAGTTTCTTCCTTCTGTTGTGCAGTTTGTTTATGGCAGAGGACCACCAGATTGACTTCCTTTTCTTGGAGGATAGAGTCTTGGTTCTGTTTGGGATAGCACGATGCATACATTCATGTAAGTGCTTATAAAGTGCAATTGTGAAGGATTCAGTAGTTGTAACAGTATTGTTCATCTGCATGGGTGTCCTGAAGTTCAGCACTTCTGTCTTAAGAAGCATAAAGTTGGCTTTGGAGACATTTTTTAACATGGTTTCCTTAATGGTGTGTGGCTCCAGAATGTGGATATGTAGGGTAATTAGCTTATGGTCAGATGGGACCAATGAGCCGTTGACTTCAGGTGTGGAACACTGGTCACTCAGGACAAACCAAACCCCATAACCAACACAAATAACCACAAAGTTAGCTAAATGCTACTCATTGCCAGAAGTCTCAGCCTCCAGATGTACACACTCGAGGCACATGTCAGTATGGAGAATACTGATATCTGTGCAGTAAAAGAAACCTAGTTCAAGGCTCCAGAGAGCACACCATCACTACCAGGATACTACTCATTCCATACCTTCCAGCATCAGGACCTGGATCATAACACATAGGGTGGGGATGTATCCATATTCATCAAGGATGCCTACACCTCTCTCTCTCTACATGCTCTGTACAGGATATGTACCCATAGAATGTTGCACAGTGATATTCTTTACACTCCACTGGGGTGGGGCCACAAAACCCCCTTGGCATTCATGCTCTATGAGCCTGACAAGTCTGTTCTTTAAGGCAATGGAGCCAATCATAATGGAAGTCAACAATAAAGAGATTATGAACCTTCACGCAGTTGAGCATACCCAGTTTGGCTTCATCATATGCAGATCATGCCTCCTGACCTGGGTGGATTTCTTTGAGACCATTACCCAGGCTCCAGATGATTGAAATGAGCTCAACACAGCCTACCTATACCTCACTACAGCCTTTGACACTATTCCCCAGTCAGGTATCATAGATGAACTCACCAACCTGGGCATGAATCCATACATCACAAGATGGATTGCAAACTGGCTGACAGATGGATTCCACAAACTAAGAGTTGCTGGCTACATGTCAGGCTCTACACCAGTAACAACTGGTGGCCCCCAGGGTTCAGTCCTGGTGTCCGTCCCATTTGGTATAGACTTCTCAAATGTACATGCCAACAGAGGAGGGTTGTGGTTGACTACGTTTGCTGGGAACTGTAAAGTGTTTGCCATAATAGATTCCCCGGATGACACAAATATTCTCCTGCAGGGACTTTATGAGATAGATGTGTGGTGTCAGAATCATGGCCTCAAGCTCAATGTGGAGGAATACATAGTGATCCCATTTGGTGAAAACAAAGTAAACACAAACTACCACATAGGTGTTACCCCCTTAAAACTGACAAAGTAATAAGGGATCTAGGGACACAAGTAGATAGTCATCTTTCCTTTGACAACCATGTTGCCAAAGTGGTTGGGAAATCCTATGTGACCCAACTAATCAACAAAGGGTTTGCATCAGGATCCAAAGAGGTAGTGGTGGCCCTCTACTCTTAAGTCATCAGACCCTTCATTGAGTACAATGCACCATTTTGGATGTACTCGACTACGCATATCCAGCAGCTGTAGAGGCCACAGAGGTACTTCACCAAGAGGATTACTGGCCTCAAACAGTTGTGTTATGCAACACAACTGGTAAAACTAAATCTGTTCTTCGTTGCGTACCGCCTACTCAGAGGCACACTCTGCCTAACATACAGAGCCATGTCCATCACATAACTGCTGAGCATGCTCCATCTACAGATAACAAAATTGAGTCGCCCTACACACTCCAGGGATATGAACCTCATCACAACAATGAATACAACATGCTGGTGGGATAGAGTACCATCCCAGACACTTGCCTTACTGTGGAACAGAGTCCCACTGTACATCAGACAGAGCCCCTCGCTGACAATCTTCAATAGGAACATTGATGAGTGGATGGGAAACAGACAATTCACGCCAGCCATCACATCAGCAGCCCCACTAGAAAGGGGCTTAGGGTACTAACTATTAGAACAAGGGCTTGGGAGACTACCCAATGGGGTGGTGAAAGCTGCACAACTTGCCTAGGCTAACATATGCCTTATTGAAGATAGGTTCATAGGTATGTAGATGACTATGTGACAGGTACATGTCTACAGATAGTAGATGTGTACTTCATTGTACCATTATGTTGTACAGTAGGCACATGGACCACATACACTGTAATGCTTACAGATTCAGGTGGCTGTTATGTACACTGGGTGAGATGTGCACCTCATGTCCTTTGTGCCATTGGGATGTGTGCTGGGTGGGACAGTCCTGGATGGCTCCCTGTCATGGTCACCCTCTTACACACATCTCTGCCCATCCATCTTTGGCTTATTATACTATGTTCCCCCTACATATATATATATATATATATATATATATATATATATATATATATATATATATATATATATATTAGTATGGCCAGAGTGTGCAGCTATCACCACCCATGGAGTTAGTTCCCTAGGCCTCTGTGTAGTAGAGCTGATGAAGTGATCCATGGTGTGACAGTTCAGTTTCACATACACTCATCAAGGCTCCTCTGGAAGAGTGTCAGTGAGGGACTTAGCTTAATGTAGGTTGGGAGGGAGCCTGTTCCAAAGAAAGGGAAGTCTGTGAGTTCTTGATGTATCCCTCCAACATGTTCTATTTATTGTTGTGATGATGATATCCCTAGAGCATGTAGTACAATGAGCTTGGGGGTCTCTTCAGATAGCACATGTACATCCATTCTGCATTGGACATGGACCTCTGTTGGGCAGAGATCACCTGAGTAGACAGTATGCAACAGAGTACAGATTGAGTTAAATTCAGTCTTGTTGCATGTGACAACTGTTTCAGGCCAGTAATGCTCTTGTTGAAGTACGTCAGTGGTCTTTCTAGCTACTGAATGTGCCTAGTCAGATTCATCACAAGTGTGTTGTGGTACTCTATGATGGGTCTGATGACTGATGAGTAGAGGGAACCTCCTTTGACCTATATGCAAAGACCTTGGCAGTTTGTGGAAACATATAGCATGATTGTCTAACCACTTTGTGAATGTGTTTCTGGAAGGAGTGATGACTATCCACATGTGTCCATAGATCCCTTATTATTACCTCCATATTTAGGGTGTTGGCACCTATGTGGTATTTGTATGACTGTAGCTCGAGCCCATAAGTTTGACACCACATTTGTCTGACTGAGACCCTTTTTAAGGATGACTCTGTTGTCCCAAACATCGATTATGACAACCTTTTTGCAGTCATCCACAAACCTTGCTAAACATAGCCCTCGTGTTTGACTGTATTTCTGAAAAGTATACACCAGACAGGAGGGGTCCCAGGACTGAGCCATAGGGGACAGCAGTTGTTACCAGCTTGAACAGGAGACCACGATTCTTACCTTGTGGGATCTATCTGTGCGCCAGTTGGCAATCCATCAGATGACATACGTGTTTATGCACAGGTTGTTGATTTTATGGATCTGACATGTGTGCCGGATGTTGGAAAAGGGCTTTTCAAGGTCTATGTAGGCCGTGTGTAGCTCATTTCATTGATGCATGTCCTGGGTGACTGGCTTGAAAACTGTCAAGCAGGTTTAGGAACCATGATCTGCCCCTGACTAAACCAAAATGGGTAGGGTTGGGTGTTTGTAAGCTCTCAATAGCTCTGTTTATGAGTTCCATAATAATGGACTCCATGGCCTTGCACATCAGGCTTATTAGGCTTATAAGACAATAGTTCCCATGGTCTGTTGTGCACCAACAATCGTGGAGTGTGCCAAACGTTGCTGTAACCCATTCAACAGTTTCATATCCTGTACAGATGGTGAGTCTCAACAGACTGTTGTAGTGCAGGGTCTGTTTGTTTTGGAGTTCACATATGACACAGCCAGGGAAACCATGTTATCCCATACACACCATGTTTATAGGTTTGGAAAGAGCTGTTTAACCATTGTATATGTGATTTCTAGGTTTTCACAATCTCCAGGTATGATAATGGTATGATAATGGCCGTTTTGTCAGTGAGAAGGGGGTAAATATGTATGAACCTGTCTGACAAGATGTTGGTAATGTCAGTCATGTACATGTATTCATTTACAGTTTGCACTGACTCAGAACATATATGAGTTTACATTGATATTTATGACATAGTGAAATAAAGCTTCATGGTTTTCTATGGACACTTTGACCATGGCTTGGATAATGTTAGGAGTGCTCATTGTTTCTTGATGATACTGATCGGAGAATTATTGATCTTCTTTGGTTTTTCACTTTCTTTGAACAACTTAAGTACTTGGAGCACATAGTTTAATTATGACAGGTGTCCAATATATTATATGGGTCTGTTTTCATATCAGTGTGTGCACAAGGCAGGATTGGTGAATAGGGACAAGTGTCTGGAGTAAGAACTGCAACTGCCAGATATGTGTGGCCCACTGCTGTACTCAGACATGTCCTAAATGTGTGAGCATGCCCAGTATGACCTTTCAGTATGTTGCTGACTGAAATTTGCTAAATTTGTTTAAGTGTGTGAGCATGCCCAGTATGCGAATATATACTATATGTGTGTGAAAATTAAGTTTACTTCAGGGCTCACCTTTGTGTTGTACATCGACAGGAAGCACAGTGTGCCTGCAGGGCTTCCATGAGTCATTCTACATACAGTGAGGACAGCTATTATTTGTACATTTCTACCTGGGGGGCACACCTGATTGTTACTGTGGGTGTACATAAGATGAAGGGTTCACCTGACACTTATACACATTTGCTAGGCCTGCACTGCTATGTCAGGTACTCCATTTCAGTCTGTACTGTGGCCTATCATACTGGCTTGAGGCATACCACTGTACTACAGACCTTAGCTTCCAATTACATGCATATTAGTTTGTGACTTCATAGCCTACCCAACCCACATCACACTGCCTGGCCTGCTGTTATCTGTCTGCATAGGCCTGGGGGGAGGTTACTCATATGCCTCTTCAGAGGGCATGATACAGCATTTGTTTGTGTTTGCATTTGTCTACATTTGTCCTGCTGGCTGTGACTGTTAGGTATGTGAACCCCCCCCAACTGGTATGTGTGAGTGAGTTAAGTTGTGTCTGTGCATGCTGTCATGGCTTAGTGGTTCAGTACTGTGACTGTAGTGCACAGTATCCTGAGTAAGAGCCTTGTCACTGATTTTTATTTTCCTGCTGGGCAGACCAGACTGCTTAAGGAACAGTAAATCAGGTGTGAGCATGTTTACCCGACTTTCTTCAACTCTGCCCGACTTTTCCTAACATTGCTCATCACTGCTCAATGTTGCCCGACGTTGTGCTGGTTAGCGCCGTGTGCAGCTACACGCAATTGAATTTAAATATGCTCAATACTGGTAAAATGTGCTTAGCAGTGCTTTATATTGCTTAAAATAGGGCACTCATGCCTCAGGTGGTGCTGCAGGGCTGCCTATGTCAGATGCACATAGTACACTCCCCATACATGTTTGAAAACAGGTAGTGTCAAGTCCCTTTTACTGTATGTGTGAGTCAGAGAGAGGTGTCATTTCCAGGGTTCCTACTGAGTCAGTGTATGTGCTATGCGTTGCCTCTTTGCCAAGGCCAGGGCATACTGGGCACACCTCCTTCTGGCTACTGGGGCAGGCTCAGGTTGTTCCTCCTCTGAGTCGCACTGTGCCTGTGCAGGCCTTGGCAATGGTTGGGGGCTGTTTTGCCCTGCCCCATGCTGTTCCTGCTGCAGCTGTTTTCACAGGATCATATTGTGTAGCATGGCACATACCATGGCAATTTGGGTACATGTAGTTGGTGAGTACTGCAAGGCTCCACCAGATGTGTCCAGGCACCGGAACCGTGACTTGACCATCTCAAACACATGCTCAATAATGTTTCTTGTTTGTGCGTGTGCCTCATTATGGAGTTCTTGTTCGGGTGTATGTGCATTTCTGATGGGTGTCATCAGCCACGGCTCCAGTGTGTATCCAGCATCCCCCACTAGGTGACCGTCAGGGATGTCCCCATTGGCAAATCTCTGGTACAGCTGCGTCAGATGCCAGATGTGGGAATCGTAATAGATTCCAGGGCAGCCAGCACACACATTCATTATTATGCCCTGGGCATTGCACATGAACTGGCAGTTGATGGAGGAGAAGCCCTTGTGGTTGATGTAGACCCTACCCCGCTCACCGGGTGGTGCTTTGATGTGTATGTGCGTGCAGTCTATTGCACCCACTACCTCCGGGTATTCTGCTATTTGGTGGAAAAGACGCATATTGCTGGCCAATGCCTCACGGGAATTGGGGAACTATACGTGCTCACCGACATGTACTGACATGGCATCCAGGAACTGGTGCAGTACCTTGGATGCTGATGCCTGTGAAATCCCCATCATATCACCAGTTTGTCTCTGGAAGGTACCTCTAGCTAGCATTCTTAGGCCAACACATACCTTGGTATCCACTGGGATGGGTTCCTCTCCCTTGGTTCTGTGTGTGAGGCGTGGCCGGCACAGCTCAACAATTTGCTGCAGGAGGTCTTTGTCCACCCTATAGCACTCCACTATCTCCAGCTCATGTAGCCCCTGGTAGGTTACCCTGGGTCTGTACACTCTTCTCCCTCTCCTCACTGTGGGTTGCTCAGCAGCATTCACAACATCACCACCCTCAGCACCTTGCACATGCTGGTTTATGATAGCAAGAGCAGCCCCTAACATTTTGTCTGACTTTAAAGTTTTTAAGATTTCCCTCTTTGTATACTGCAGTGTTGCAGAGTTCTTGGGAAAAAACAGGGAATAATGCTGTTTGCAGGGTTTAAAGTGCTGGGCTGGGCTAGTCTGCTGCCTGTGTAATTGGCTGATTCTGATATATTTCACTTGGCAGCTCAGCTAGTTCTCCTTGGTTAACTTCCTACTACTTCTTTTCCTTCCTTTTCTCTTTCTGTTTCCACTCGGGGCAGCGCCGAGCAAACACGTGCAAACGAGCACACACGTGTGCACACACTGTGTGCCCGTTTGCAAGAAATTTCAGATATTTTCATGGCGTACACCTTTGGTTTCTGGTTTTCAAAAAGGACAACTGTAGACACGCCTCTTGCAATCCAGAGCAACTCAGGGCAAACACAAGACACTGTGCTCCAATAAGCATACAGCCTTTCTGACATACCCCCTCATGATGTCACCTATCTTCTACTCTACTACTCACCTACTCCTACACTTACACTCTTGGGACATGGCTCACATGCTGGAGAAAATTGGGATTCACTATCCTTATCCTCATTTGCATAGGATTGCCTACTAGTGCTTGGTTACATCGCTTACACTGAGCTTCCTCCCCTTAGCAACCAGTACTCAATGCCCATGTTGTCTTCAGCCTGCCATTCACCTGCATGGCAGGATCAGTTTTTTAGTGAAAATGCCTATTTTTGGCTATTTTGAAATTATTTTCTTGTTTTTTTTAAGCGCCGCGTGTTGGCGCGGCGCTGCGCTACACTTAAACATCAGAGATTGGGGAAAAAAATTTAGATTTTAATAATTTTAAACATTTAGAAATGCCAATGGCCTTATATTTGGCCATTGGCATGCTTCCTTAACTGTATGCATCCTTTATTTGGAGCTGTCATAGCTCCGTTTTGCTATTTGCAGAACGGTACTCCGTTATCAACAGAGTACATTTCTGCAGATAACACCACTCTTCCGTGGACAGGTTAGTGTTTCCTGGATTGCAAATTTACCTCATTTGCATAGCTTTCAGCAGCAAATGATGTAATTTGCATACCATGACACTGTCCGTGCAAGACTAGCTTTAGAAGCTCTCATGCACGCCCATGACGGCTGTTGCTGGATCGCTCGGCAGACATATTGGCTGTCTGACGTCTTACTCTACTCTACAACTCCGTGCAAGCTTTCGTAAATCTGGCCCAGGCAGTTTGCTTATCATTAACCTCCACATATAGACTTCACATTCATACATTTTCTTGTTTCATGTAAGCATTGTTTTAATTGCATTTATTGTTTATTATCTACGTTTTTCCAAGGATAAATATATGAACATTTGCTCATTACATTTTCATCATTCTTTTCTGTTTTTTTACACTTTTACACTTCATGTTTTGAAAAAACAAAAACCAAATTAACTAAAATGAATAAACCAATAAATCCTGAAGCAACCAAGTATAAGGCAGGCAAAACTCATTCACTTCTCCTTGTAGCACACAGAAAACATTATTATTAAAAAGAGAAATAAGCGCTTTTGTCTCGATTAAAAATCCAAGATAATCAGATAAACTATCACAGGCAAACCCAAATTTTAAAACAACTGCCATGAATGACATCATTTCCTGCTAGCAGTCATAGTTAAAAGTTTTAAAGTGACAATGCCCAAATAAAACAGCAGTTCCCCAGATAACTAATATAGATACAGCAACTACTATGGATTAAATGCAAAAAGCTATAAGCTTATACATAAATACCTAATGTCATAAGACTCATATACTAAATACATACAAAATTACTCACTTTTCCTTTACTTTTATCCATATTGATGCTTTGACCAAACATATTTAAGTACTATTTAATATCCTAATTCCTTGTTCCAGCCATCTCTTGTTTTTAGTGATTAAAATGATATTGTCTGTATAAGTAAAAATAACTGGGACATAAAGCCCCTCTATTAGCCTACACCTTGCTACTTTCAGTTCTCTATTCATTGCATTTACAATCACATTCACACCTAATGCAAATAAGATGCTAGTTGGTGGACAGCTTCGTCTTTTTGTGACACTCATATACTGACCTTGCAGCTTTTATTATTTTATCACTTACATTACAATCTCTTAAAATCGCCATAGTTCCTCATATTGTATTCTATCAAATGCTTTATTTACATCTCCAACCAATGCTTTAGTTTCCACTTTTTATTTATAAGGTCAGCTATTACCTCTCTTAATACCCATAACAAATTTTGACTTCCGTTCTCTTTTTTTCCAAAAATCATTGGTTCCATCAGACTATCCACACCTTTTCCTAACCTTTTCTCTATTATTCTCAATATTTTATAATCTGTATTGTTTAATACTATTGGTCTTCAATTCCTAATATCTTCCTTCTTCTCTTCTTTCATATATATTTAATGGCCCCCATACAGGGCTCCATCAGTAGATTGAAATGCCACTTACCCGAAACCCATATAACTAAGATGAAAAAGCATCCTGTCAAACTTTGCCTCTTACCCCCATGGTAGTGTGGTCTCTGAGTTGGTATATTTAGTTAGGGGGTGTGTGGGGGTTAAAGCCCCCCACATAGGTGGGTTTGCTTTTGTTTGTTTTCATTTGTTTTTAAGGATGGCCAAGCATTTAGTTACATGGAGTGGTATGTCGGTGTTCTGGGAAATCAGTGTTCTCATGCTGTTGGCCTTTTTGTCTCGGTTATATGGGTTTCAGGTAAGTGGCATTTCGGTCTACTGAAGTAGACCCCCCCCATACATATTTCTTTTTCATTTATCCCTTTTTCTAACCATTCATTCAAAACTTCTACAAAATATTCTTCTTGTCAGTTTTTCATATGATAATACATATGATACTCAATTCCATCTAATCCTGTAGCTTTGTCAATATCCATATCTTTTACGATTTCATCAAGCTCTCCTACAGTTATATTTTCCATAATCTTATTCTCCTATTTACTTATGTACCTCCCATATTTGTCTTTCTTTTATCTCTATCTTATTAAATGTATTTTACATACTGTTCTGTTACCTCAAATATGTTTTCTTCTGTATTCACTTTTTTCTCCTTCATTGGATTCCAATTGTCTTACTACTCTCATAGGTTCATAGGTTCATAGGTGGGTACTAGGCTATTGGTCCTAGGGCCTATATAAGCCTAGCCAAAAAGGTACCCTGGCTTTCGCCACCCAAGAAAATTATTTTCCTGTGCCCCTGTCAAGCAGAGCCACAGAAGTGATCCCCGGGGTGAATTTCCTATTTCCCATCCAATCATCAATATTTTTCTTGAAGAGTGCTAATAAGGAGCTCTGTTTGACATAGATAGGTAGTCTGCTTCAGAGTATGGGAAGTCTCTGGGACAGGAATCTATCCCTCCAGCATGTTCTGTTTATTGTGGTGACAATGTTTAGGTCCCTACAGCATGTAGCTTGGAGGGATTGGGATTTCTTTAAGTGGAGCATGTCCAACAGCTCTGGGTTTGACATAGCTTTGTATGTTAGGTAGAGATCGCCTCTGAGTAGGCGATATGCGATGGAGTAAAGCTGGTGTTTTTTGAGATGGTCTGCATAGGGCATCTGTTTGAGGCCAGTAATCCTCTTTGTGAGGTATTTCTGTGGCCTTTCCAGTTACTGTAGATGTCTTGTGAGGTACATACCAAATGGGTCATTGTCTAATGAGTGATGAGTATAGGGAAACAATGACCTCTTTCTTTCTGCATGAGCAACCTTTTGTGATGAGGTGTGCCACATAGAAGGATTTCCTGACAACTGTGGCAATGTGATTATCAAAGGAGAGACTACTGTCCACCTGTGTCCCAAGGTCTCTTATCACACTTTTGGTGTTAAGTAGACTATTATCTATGTGGTAGTTCATGGGTACAGAGTTTTTACCAAAGGGGATGACAATGCACTTTTTGGCATTGAGCTTGAGGCCATGGCTTTGACACCAGGCATCTGTCTCAGTGAGGCCCTTTTGTAGGATGTCCACATTGTTAGGAGTTTCGATAATGGTTCCTAGTTTGCAGTCATCTGTAAACTTCGTTAACCAAAGACCTTCTGTGTTAGCCTGTACTTCAGAGAAGTAGATACCAAACAGGAGAGGACCCAGGACTGAACCCTGTGGTACTCCACTTGTCACTGGTCTGAAGTCAGATTTGGAGTCTGCTACTTTCACAGTATGGGTTCTGTCTATGAGCCAGTTGGCAACCCATCTTGTGACATAGGGATTTATACCTAGTTTAGTGAGTTTATCTATAATTCCAGAGTGGGAGATTTTGTCAAAAGCCTTTGTGAGATCTAGATAGGCTGTGTGAACCATCTTATCCTTGTCTATGGCTTTGGTGATTGCTTCAAAGAAGTCTTATCAGGTTTAGAAGACATTATCTGCCTTTTACAAACCTGAACTGGGTGGGGTCCAGAGTTTTAAAGATTACCAATGTCTTTGTTTACGAGTTCCATGATGATACGTTCCATGGCCTTACAGACCAGGCTCGTCAGGCTAATGGGGCCCTAGTTCCTGGGGTACACCGTGGCTCCCCCTTTGTGAAGTGGGATAACCATCTTGGTGCACCATTCAGTGGGTGCAAAGCCTGAGGTAGGCTATGATTGAACATGGTACTTAGGTGGGGTGCCAGTTCATGCTGTAGTTCGTGTAGAATGCAGCCTGGGATATTGTCAGGTCCCATGGATGCTGTGTTCTTGGCTTTGGAGAGTGTGTTTTTTACCTGTGCAGCCGTAATTACAGGAACTTTGCATTCTTCCGGTATAGAGATGTGCACTCTAGGGGGGTGAGAGGGGGGTAAATTTACCACTGAACATATCTGCCAGGATGTTGGCAATATCAGTTGGTTCTGTATATTTAGTGCCATTGTGCTGTAACTCAGAGCAAATCTGAGTGTTGCCATTGAGATTCTTGACATAGCTATAGAATACTTTGTGGTGGTCTTTAGAGCCAGTGGCAATTTTGTTTTCGTAACTAGCTTTGGAGGATTTTATGAGGGATCTCAGCTTCTTACTGAGGCTGACCAGGGAGTTCCTCCTCTCATTTTGTCCCAACATTTTGCTCAAATATACAGCTATTGCTTCTTTTTTTCCCTTGTTCATAGGTTCATAGGTAGGTACTAGGCTATTGGCCCTAGGGCCTATATAAGTCTAGCCAAAAAGTACCCAGGCTTTAACCACCCAAGAAAATTATTTTCATGTGCCCCTGTTGAGCAGAGCTACAGAAGTGATCCCCGGGATGAATCTCTTATTTCCCATCCAGTCATCAAGATTTTTCTTGAAGAGTGCTAATGAGGAGCTTTGTTTGATATAGATAGGTAGTTTGTTCTAGAGTATGGGAAGTCTCTGGGATAGGAATCTATTGCTCTAGTATGTTCTGTTTATTGTGGTGACAAGGTTTATGTCCCTAGAGCATGTAGCTCAGAGGGATTGGGATTTGTTTAAGTGAAGCATGTCCAACAGCTCTGGGTTTGACATAGCTTTGTATGTCAGGCAGAGATCACCTCTGAGTAGGCAATATGCGACGGAGTAAAGCTGGAGGTTTTTGAGATGGTCTGCATAAGGCATCTGTTTGAGGCCAGTAATCCTCTTTGTGAGGTATTTCTGCAGCCTTTCCAGTTGTTGTAGATGTCTTGTGAGGTACGTACAAAAAGGGGCATTGTACTCTATAATGGGTCTAATGAGTGATGAGTAGAGGTGAACAATTACCTCTTTTTTCCTGGATGAGAAACCCTTTGTGATGAGGTGTGCCACATAGAAGGATTTCCTGACTACTGTGGTGATATGATTATCAAAGAAGAGACTACTGTCCACCTGTGTCACAAGGTTTCTTATCATACTTTCGGTGTTAAGTAAACTACCACCTATGTGGTAGTTCATGGGTACAGAGATTTTACCAAAGGGATGACAATGCACTTTTTGGCATTGAGCTTGAGGCCATGGCTTTGACACCAGGAATTTGTCTCAATCAGGCCCTTTTGTAGGATGTCCACATCGTTAGGAGTTTTGATTATGGCTCCTCATTTGCAGTCTTCTATGAACTTCATTAGCCAAAGACTTTCTGTGTTAGCCTGTACTTCAGAGAAGTAGAAAACAAACAGGAGAGGACCCAGAACTGAACCCTGTCTTACTCCACTTGTCACTGGTCTGAAGTCAGATTTGGAGTCTGCTACTTTCACAGTGTGGGTGCTGTCAGTGAGCCAGTTGGCAACCCATCTTGTGACATAAGGATTTATACCTAGTTTAATGAGTTTATCTATAATTCCAGAGTGAAGGATGGTGTCAAAAGACTTGGCGAGATCCCGATAGGCTGTGTGAACAACCTTACCCTCATCTGCCACCTTGGTGACTGCTTCAAAGGCTCATCAGGCTAATGGGGTGGAAGTTCTCATGGTCCATGGTGGTCCCCCCTTTGTGGAGTGGGATAACCATCACTGTGTGCCATTCATTATGGCAGGGGACCACCAGATTGCCTTCCTTTTTTTGGAGGATAGCATCTTGGTTCTGTTAGGGATAGCATGATCCATGCACTCATGTAAGTGCATATAAAGTGCATTTGTGTAGGATTCTGAGTAGTTGTACCTCTATTGTCCATCAGCATGGGTGTCATGAAGTTTGCCATTTCTGTCCTAAGAAGTATGAAGTTGGCTTTTGAGAATTTTTTTACGGTGGTTTCCCTAATGGGGGTTGGGGGCGGGATGTGGATCTCTAGGGTGATTAGCTTGTTGTCGGATCTGACCAATGAGGAATTGACCTCTGGTGTGGAAAACCGGTCACCCATGTTGGTAATGACCAGGTCTAGGATGTTTCTGCCCCTAGTGGGGGTGTGGATACGTTGATCCAAGGCATTGGAATTTGTGAATTTCAAAAAATGTTCAGCAAGAGTTGGTACATGAGTAGTTTTCCCAGTTAATGGTGGGGTAATTGAAATTGCCCATTAGTAAAGTGTTAGGTTGTACCCTAATATTTTCCAATGTATCAAGAAATGAGGAGTTGGAATCCTGGGGCATGGTGGGGGAATTGTAGCAAGCTACAATTTGGATTGTGGTCTTGTCCAGAGTTAGTTGCACTTGAATAATCTCGGATGCATTATGCTGAGCAACTAGCCTGGAGCTGTGGATATCCTTAATGAATATGGACACGCCTCCACCTTTAGTGTTTTAGTCCAAGTTAGGTGGCCGAAAGGTGTGGTATGAATTATAGCCTGGTAATGCAGGGGTGCTCTCTGGAGCCTTGAACCAGGTCTCTGTCACTGCACAGATGTTGATGTTCTCCAATTTAAGGAGTGCCTTGAGTGAGTGCATTCTGATGTTTACTACTGAATGAGTAGCATTACCCTCAGATTTTGCTTGCTTGTACCTGTTATGGTGGTGAATTTGTCATTTAAAGCTTGCCTAAAAAGGCACTATGGGGTGACAAGAGCCTTAGCCAGCATCAGGAATCCCAAGGATGACAGGTGCAGGCCATCTCTGGCAAAGTATCGTGGTCTGTCCATCATGTCATCCCAGGCAGACAGATACTGGATCCCCTTAGAATGACACCAGAATATTAGTCAATTTTTGAAGTCAGTCATTTTGTCCTTGTACTGTTGTATCATTCTGGATGATGGCAGGATGATACTCAGGGCTAGGGTCATACTTGCATGGGCTACAAGATCGGAGAACTCCTCTATGTCTCTTTTCATGTAGTCCAGGGAAGTACGTCTCAGGTCATTCACACCAACATGGACAATGACAGAGTCATATTTGTACTTGTTGTGGAGTGACCTGAGTGCATGCATTATGTAGTGGATCCTGGCAGCTGACAGGCAGCTGACAGTAACTTTCTCCTTGTTTAGCCTGGTGAGTGGAACATCAGTGTGCCTAACTATAGAGTGACCTATGACTAGAGTGTTGGGTACGTTGTTATGCCCTATGGGCTGTGGTTGAGTGGCACACTGAGTTTGTGGGCTATGTGTCATTTGGGTTGTGTTGGGGGTGGAGGTCACTTGCGTTTCTGCTTTGGAGGTGTCTGTTGCTTGGGCAAATTTTTATTGAGAGCCTCCATGAATGTAGGTGTGTGTTTTGTGTTTCTATGTGTGTGTTTTGGTGGTGTAGATTTTGAGAGACTATGTGATGAGTGTGGTATGGTGGAAGTGTTTACCTTGCCCTCTTGAATGTCTAGACCAATCTTGGGTGAAGAGAGCTTTGCTTCCAGTTTGGCTATATAAGTGCATCTCTCACAGGTTGTAGTGTTGGGTGGTAGGAGGAGATGGTAGGAGGAGAGGGTTGTCTGTGTACATGAGGCAATTGCTGCATTGCCCCAAGATGCCCAGATTCATCAGGTAGACAGGAGAAAACACCGGGAGCTGACCCGTAGATATGCCTGGATAGTTGCTTATTTATTAAGTACTAAAAACTGTTTTCCTCTAGACAAGTGAGGAAAATTGAGTGCTGTAGTAATTTGTAGCTTATTTAGTGCTTACAACAAGTTCTGAACAAGTGCTGAGCTCAAAGAAACAGATTTGAGTGATAAAACTAAAAAACTGGCTAGTTCGAAGGGAAAATTTGAAGAGCAGACTTTATGGCACCGGGAATAGTTTAACCCTAGCTAAGCGATGATGCATAAAGTGTATTTTTTTAATATAACAGTAGCAAATGAGCAAACTGATTTAAACAAATTAACCAATTAACCAATAAAAAACTAAAAACTGAGCCCCATTCCAGCAGTCTTTGATCAGTCAAGTTCTAACTGCACACTCCTGCCACTAGGGTGCAGGGGAACCTTCTCCAATAAAAGATGGCCTGGATTAGTGCTCAAGTTATACAAACAAAGCTAGATTCTACAGATCTGATTCTAGTCTATGCTACAAAAAACAAGGAGTACCAATTTCAGAAAGAAACAGTTCAAATAAGCAGGCACAATAAGCCTTTAACCAGAAACTTCCAGCTCAGAAAGGCAGAATTTACTTTCTCCTCCCACAAGAGTGCAGCCCACACCTTCTTGGCCCTAAGCCCAAGTGCTTAATCCAGAACTAATACATTTTTAGAATATTAGGACACTAAGCCTTCAATCAGCAAATCCCAACTTAGAAGGATGTACGCTACCTGTCTTGCCACAACAGTGCTGACCATAAACCTTGTTAATGTAAAACAACTGGTCTGAAGCCCAAGTGCTTAAACCAAAGGCTTAGAATAACAGTTACAGTTCAATCAGACTACTAACAAGCAATAATAAATGCAACAAAATAAATGCAATTAAGTACATTTAAGAACAGGCAGCAGAAGCAAAATAAAGTAATAATGTAGGAAGAAAACAAATACGGTAAAAGCAGATGAATAAAGTGCCTTTTTTTATAAAACAGTAGAAAACGAGCAAACTGATTTAAACAAATTACCCAATTAACAAGTACAAAAGCTCAATACTGAGCCCTGTTCCAGCAGTCATCAATCAGATAAGTTCTAACCGCACACTCCTGCCACTAGGGTGCAGGGGAACTTTCTCCAAAAAAGATGGCCTGGATTAGTGTTCAAATTATGCAAACAAAGCTAGATTCAGTAGGCCTGAATCTAGTCTATGCTACAGCAGACAAGGTGCACCAATTTCAGAAAGAAACAGTTCAAATAAGCAGGCACAATAAGCCTTTAACCAGAAATTCCCAGCTCAGAATGGCAGAATATAGCCTCCTCCCACAAGTGTGCAGACCACAGACCTTCATAATGTAAAATAACTGGCCTGAAGCTCAAGTGCTTAAACTAGAACTAATGCACTTTTAGAATAACAGACACTAAGCCTTCAATCAGCAACTCCCAACTTAGAAGGATATAAGCTACCTGTCCTGCCACAACAGTGCAGACCACAAACCTTCTTAATGTAAAACAACTGGTCTGAAGCCCAAGTGCTTAAAACAAAAGGCTTAGAATAACAGTTACAATGTAATCATGTTACTACCAAGCAGTAATAAATGCAGCAGAATAAATACAACTGGGTACTTTTAAGAAGAGGCAAAAGCAAAATAAGGTAATAAAGTAGGAAGAAACACAAATACAGTAATCCAATGAATAAAGTGTAATTTTTTTCATTAGTAAAGTTCAAGGTGAGAGAAAGGAGGAGCAGAAGAAATTCAAGGTTATGAATCTAAGTGGGTTGGCCTTCTCAAGTGAACACTAGTCTGTGAGGGGTGTCAGTTTTTTTTCAGGACAGATGAGAACAGAAAACAATGCCAGAAAATATATAAAACAATGCCAGAAAATATATAAAATAATTCAGTCGGGGAAAGAAATAGGCAAAATTAAGACAATGCAGAACTCTAAAAGGTTAAAATGCCAAAAAATATACTTATCAATCAGTGATATATTTCCAGATTGTTTGAGAATAACACTTCAGCCAGAACATTTCCTTAATCTTCTATTGATTAATTTCATTTATTCCCTTCTCCTTTCCATATATGTTTTTATTGTTTCTTAATATTTCTCTGAATACTGTCTGTCTTAATCTGTATCTTTGCTTTTCATTCTGTCTTTTCATTGATTGACATTCTAGAAAATATTTTTTATACTTCCTAACCATCAGTCAGTCCAATTTTTATAAAATAGTCTCATTTCTACATGATCTTACCATAATCCATCAATTTATTTTCTCTCTTCTTCATCTAAATCTTTTTTGTTCAATCTTTTAATACCGTTACCTATCCTTGCATATTATTCCTTTTCTTTTACTTCTGCCCATATAACCAAATGGTCTGAGAAACCTTTTCCCTACATTCACTTTTTAATAATTTTCAGAGTATCACAGATTATAAAATGCAATAATCAGTCTCTGCTTTAGTCTCATTCCTTTCATAGTTCCATATCCCATATGTATAACTTTCCACTTTCATTATTTCATATATCGTTTTAACACAATTCCCTTCTTTCTTTTTTCAAACAACAATTAAAATCTCCTACCAATATTATTTCCATATTCACCCCTAGATAATTTAAGATTTTTTGAACATTTCATATTTTCCTTTCTTTAGTGCCATATGGATATATTGCAATAATTCTATACCCATCCTTCTTATATCTTATATCTAACACTCTTACTTTACCTAACTCAACTAAAGTATAATCTAAGACCTTAACTGTTTCATTACATAACACAGCAATCCCTGAACATGCATCTAATCTCATGTTCCATACAATGCTCCCAGGCCATAACATTTTCATCTGCTTCCTTTCTTCTCCCATTAAGATTATTGTGTATTCTAGAATAATTACACGCATATCAAGTTATATGCACCATTCCAACAGACCTGACCTGTTTTTGATATTTTTCATACTATTAACATTTATTGATACAATTTGAAGGTTCTTTAAAAATGTATATATTTCCATCTCACCTCTTGTATTTTCTCTTGCTTTCTTTCATAATCACCTTTTTAAATTTTCTTTTCCTACTTGTCACCCTTTTCCTATTGAATTATTTTTACCTCATACTATTTTCCAGCTACTATCTTTGTCTTCACTTGTTTACAGTACTGATTCCCCACCATCATTATTTACATCCTCTTTATACACCATATTTTTTCCACTTTATCATATTTTGTTTTTCTAGATCATGTACATGTCCTTGTATCTGTTCTTTTTGTTCAGTATATAATTGTTCATCACAATTGACTGAATTATTTCCTTTTTTCCCACATTTATTAGACATCAAATCACATATCTTTGCTTCATGTCCAACCTTCCCACAAACAAAACATCTTCTCATATTGCAATTACTTATAAAATGATCATTCTTCCCACAAAAAAGAAAAGGTTTTGGCTGTCCCTTATATCTTACATAACCTCTAGTTCCTTTTTTTTCACTAAATATTTTTTTTATTATTTCAAATAAGATGTCTTAAACATTACATGAAATAAAGATAAATAACACATTTACAATTCTAAAACATTACTAACTTCAAACCATTATATAACTATTTACATTGGTGTCTATGCAAATAACATTGAAATTCTGTATTATATAAAGTTAGAAACATAAGATGATATATCTTCTTCGATATTTTCAAGTATTTCCAGTACTTTCATCCAAGAGTAATAGTAAGAAGTAGATCTTTTAGTTCTGTTCTTCACTGTTAATATTTCCATGTGAGCAACTGTTGTTGTTAAAGTCTCAAATTCCTTGAACGTAGGCGAAGCCTCATTTTTCCAGTGTATAGTTATGATTTTACGTGAAATTGCCAATAGTGACCATAGAATTTTAGTGTCTTTTTTGGTACACAGTTTGGAATAGGAGAGTTGAATAAAATGAAAGACTTTGTTAATTGAAAATTATCATTATAAACAGTCTGAAAAAAATAATTAATGGATTTCCAGTACATATTGAGACATATACATTCATAAAAAACATGCCGCCAATCTGCTTTTATCTTGGTATGGCATCTCCAACATTGATCTTCAATAGAATACATTTTGGCTAACCTATGTGGTGTATAGAAACTTCTATGTAGATATTTCCAAGTGAATAATTGCCAGTATTTTGATAATGTAGAAAATTTGGAAGATTTTAGAATATTACTTTTTTCTTCTTCAACTGGAGGATGGTTGTTTATTAAAGTATAATAATCCCAGTATGATTTTTCATGACAGTTTTTGTTTTTAACAATTTTATAGATATTAGACAAATAACCTGTACCCTGATAAGGCTGTTTTGTGATAAGAATAAGGTATTCAATGAGTTTTGGAGCTTCATGTCTAACTGAAGGTTGCATTTGTTCTATTTTATTTATAAGAAAATGCCTTAGATTTTGTAAAACAGCCAATTGTCTTTATTTATATTATAATTATAAATTATCTGTTCCTTTGTTAGAATTTTCCCTTTCTCTATAAGTTGATGCCAAAAGAGTAATGTTTCTTCTTTAAGTATATTTATTTTAGATATTTGGAATGTATCTAGAATATTTGGTGTAAAAGCTATAGGGAAAATAAGAAAAATCCAAGAATTAATATTTGGTATTTTGTTTATATATGTTCTGAACACTGAAAGTGTAGAGCTTACATAGTTTGATGGCAATTTATTAATATTATTTCTTTTCCCTAAAAATAATCTTTAACATCCATATAAGGGGTGATGGTATTACTGTTAAGTTGTCTTGTATGTGATTATAATTGATTTCTATGTAAATCTGCTCATGGGCTTGTTTCCATATAGGTGTGTATGAATTATTTAACCATAGTGTTATGTTTTTAATAACAGATGAGGTAATATATAAATCAATATCCGGTAAATTAATTCCACCATCTTCCCAATCTGGCAAATGTTTATTTAAGGCTATACGGGGTTTATTTGGAAACCATAGAAATTTAAAATTAGTTTATTGTATCTTTGAATAATATATTTGGGAGGTGGCAATGAAACATTTTGTATTAAGTATAATATTTTGGGAAATATGTTTATTTTAATAAGATATAATCTGTCTGCTGTTGAAAAGATATATTTATTCCAGTAACCAATTGTTTGTTCTATTTTGTCTAGTATTTTATTATAGTTAAATATTAGAGAATCTGTTAATTCATTGAGTAGATTTATTCCCAGATATAATAATTTACTGTCTGTTACTATATATTTGGAAAATCTTTTGTTTATATTATTTTTTTTACAATTACAGGGCATGATTTTAGTTTTGTTTTCATTAAATTTTAAGCCTGAAATATTTTGAAATTTATTCATGGAGTTAAATAGAGCATTCAAAGACTCATTTGCATCTGAGAGAGTTAATAGTATGTCATCAGCAAAGAGTTGGATTTTAAGGTTTAACATTTTATTAATACAAATGCCCTTTATGTTATTGTTTGATCTGATTTGAATTGCAAAGGGTTCTATGAGTAATGCAAATAACAATGGTGATAAAGGGCAACCTTGTTTAGTTCCCTTTTTGATTGTTATAGGGCCTGATCTATATGATCCCAGTTTAACATATGCAGTAGATTTTTCATATAGTATTTGGATAAGATTATTAAAATTAGAAGGAAAGTTATATTCTTTTAAAACTAGTGAAAGAAAGTTCCAGTTAACTTGAATCAAAAGCTTTATTAATATCTAATGAGATTACATTTAAATTTAGGACTTTATGTTTGCTATAATCTATTAATGTTAGTATTCTTTTAATATTATCTGAAGTATTTATTCCTTTAATAAAACCTGTTTGATCTTTGTGAATTAAGAAAGGAAGAAAGTGTTTGATCCTATCTGCGATATAGCCATAAACATCTTGTAGTCTATATTGAGTAATGATATTGGCCTATATGAGGAACACTGTTTTTCATCTTTATCTGGTTTGATAATTGGGATATCAATGAATATTTCAAGAGGGTGGTATATTCAAATCTTTATTGGCTATATCATATACTTTTAATAATAAAGATATGGCTTGATTGGGTATTAATTTATACATTTCTGGTAGCATATTGTCTGGGCCAGGTGCTTTATTTGTCTTGAGCTTTTTAATTTGTGATTTTAATTCTGTCATATTGATTGGTTTGTTTATAATGTCTATTTGTTCTTGTGTTAATTTAATATGAATATTGTTTTCTAAGTATTTTTTATATCCTTAGTAGGTGTATCTTGAGTATTTATGGAATTATCAATGTTAAATTGGAGTCTGAATGCTTCTAAAATATAATTTAGTTCTGTAACTCTTTTGTTAGTATTGGGAATGAATATTTCTTTTATTTGCTTAGATTTAATTATTTTTTTTGTTCTATTAGTTAAGTATCTCAGGTGTGGTGAATTAGTAGAGTATGAGTTTATTTTTATCTTTTCTAAGTTAATCATAATCTTATGGTGTAGCAGTTCTGTATACTTCTTATTGATTTGTGTAAGTTCTTGAACTTGAGTAGCATTACCCTTTTGTATTTCCAGTTTCAATTTATCTGCTTTGTTTTGTAAGTCTAGCATATCTTTATTCCATAACTTCCTTTTATTTATGTACCAGGATAATATCTTCCCATATGTAACTGCTTTTAATGAATCCCAGACATATATTTCTGAAATATCTTCTGTGTAATTTATTTCTAGAAAGTTTTTGATTGTTTCTTCATAAAATTCTTTGAAATCTCTCAATTTTGTGATATAGGAAGGTATCCTAGTAATGGGATTTGAATAAAATGGTGTAAGCTCTATCTCAAAGACTATGGCATTATGATCAGATAAAGGACAATTTATGATTTTGACTTTGTCAATTTTTGTTATTAGGTCATTGGAAACATATATTCTATCAATTCTAGAGTTAGTTTTATATCTATGAGAATAAAATGTGAAGATTAGTGAGTCTGGTTCTGCAAATTCATTTATATCTTTTAAATACAATGTATCTATAAATTTTGATAGTGCTTTAGAGATAGGTTGTTTTCTTCTTTTGGATTTAGAATCTGTATCTTTTCATTCATTATACAGTTGAAGTCTCCTGCCAATATCAGGCTACCCTTAGTTAAATGAATTATCTCTTCAAAATGCTGTTTAACTGTTTTTAATCCTAGTCCTGGGATCCAATATAGATTTACTAATGTATAGATTCTCTTATTTAACTCTATTGAAACTAGACAAAACATACCTGATGTATCTTGATGAGTAGTAATTATTTTAGGTGTTATAGTTGAGTTGATATAGTATAGCTACTCCTCTTTTTTGTTTTATATTGAGAGTTTATTAGTACTGTGTAATTATTAATATTTAAGTTGTTTATATCTCTATCTAATAAGTGTGTCTCTTGTAAAAGACTATTTGTGGTTTATGTAAGTTTATGTACTTGAATAGGCTTCTCCTTTTATTACTATTATTTAGACCATTAACATTTATGGATAAACATTTCATTTCCTAGTTTTGAGTTTGTTTTATGTGTGAGTTTATGTAAATATTGTTTATTCTTAGTTCCATCTTGGATACAGAATTCAAAAAGTTTTTCTTGTATGATTTTTGCATGTTTCTGAGTGACACCAAAGTGATAGAATAAAAAAACAAAGAACTTCCAAACTTGTAATTCTTAACCTTAAAACCATTCCCTATTGCTATGAGGTAATATACCTCTTTGTTTGGTTAGTGAATCTAACCAAACAAACTTTCTACCTTCACAAATAATATTTGGATCAGTTTCTCTTATCCTCTTAGTTTTAAATAAAGATAATTGAATAATATATTACGATAATCTAATCAGCTAAAATATATACATATATTCTTTACTCATCTTATTGTAATTCAATAATACTTACTTCTAAGCAGGTTTCAAAAGGTACAAATATTTAGATTAAGGTAGTATCATTTCAAAATAATTTAGGGTATTAATAAACATCATGTTAAAATCTATAACTGTATACTTCATACATCTGTTGAAAACTATTTACTGACATTACTGTATAATACAGTACCATTGTTGTGCAATTGTTTTAGACTACTCAAGTCCGAAACCAGTGTTTAAATTAATATTTGCAAAGTCATATTGGAATAAAAACATGAATAGTTCTGAAACCACATCATATTTCATGTTTAACATAAACTGAAATGCAATACAATGTATAAGTATATTAATATTTCTTTAGTAGACATTAAATATGTTCCTCTGATTGCATTTTTTCAGCTTTTCAATGACAATTCCCATGGCTGGAGACAACAAGATCACAATTTAGACAGCTCCTTATCCAAGAGACCACTCATAATGTTGTTACCTGATTGAGTGTCTTGTTGCCAACACTTCCATCAACCCTCAGAGGGACCCTGCACAATGAAAACTGACACAGTACAGAGGTAAAACTGCAGCGGACTTGACCACACCCTCAAAGCAAACATCTATGTATATCACACATCAACTCCCACAGCTTAGACTGACACCCAACCAGTGAGTCTATCTGCTGACAACAAGTGCTGGAGATACAATCCTGACCTACTTAACACCAGTAATTCAATCCTACGACTGAACAAAAGTATACTGGAGAACACATCAAAACAATGGAAGCTGCCAAAATTCAAACCACCATGTACGAAAATATTACAGGCCAAAATTCCCAACCCATTTTGCAGCAAATAGACAAAACGTATTCAAACCATGGGGTAACACCTTTACCACATCAAAAAGGTGTCCAAGAAGCTTGTTTTTCCTCCAACATCGGAGGACAGCCACGATGATCCATGCACTGCAAGAGTACCATTTTATCCTGGCAATTGCTTCACGACTGTATATAGAAACATTTAATCCAAATCATTAACTGGCACCACAACAATATTTCTCAGAAAAGCTGTTTTACAGCCAATGACCAGACAGAACGCATCATTGAGAGGATACATTTATCAAATGTCAAGTGCCCCAGCCATAATACAAGTGTCTCCTCAAATCAATCCCCAAATAATCTACTGCCCACCAAACTTGTAGACCAATACTGGCATCCTTTCATGCAGTCACATTGGAACACAAAAATACAGGTCCGCTGATCAGGAACAACCAGGCTCTCAACTGCCAGACAACACACCCGTCTGCAGAAAGGTCCAAGAATCATAGTTGCATTGTCAAGCATCCTTGTCCACACTAACAGTAACATGATATACCCGCATACACTAGTATTGTGTCATTCTTGATAATGTAAAAAGCCAGGCAATATTATAAGAAGGGTGAAGCCACAGCCAGGCAACATAACAAGAAGAGCACAGCCGCAGTCACCATTCATATCAGCAAACGAACAGCATGAGCCATCTAAGGATGGATAGCCCATTGAGTACCTGCCACAATGCATGCCCATAATGCATGGCAACCCAGTAACAAATTAGGTGTGGGATAAGCCTCTCCCCCTTCCACTCAAATCAGATCCAACACAATATGTGTAGAACACAGATGCTTCGACAAAGCCCAAAGCCACATGGGATATAAACATTGTATAATTGACACACGGGTCAAATCCACTGTTGTTATGTTACTCATTATAGTTGCCTATACAATCATTGCTTCCACTTTCTCCATCTAGTATACCATACCGCCATCTAAATGTTTGATTTGCCAAATGCACATCCAACCTTCTTGTTGCATCCCACCTGCCCACCCGAGGGCATACCTTGGCAGCAGGACATCAGTAGTATTCTGCAGGAGCACCAGCGTGGGAAATGGCAACCCTCCCCAAAACAAACCTGTCAGTTGCTTGATATTTACTAGTTTCTTTACAGAATTTGTAAAACAGCAGTGATTTTATTTGCTGATGATTAATTTCTGCTTTTTAAACTCTGCTGTATAAAACATAGTAAGGGATAGCTAAAATGTCTGGAAATCTAAACTGATAGAAAGACAAGCAGATATATGTCCTTATCTATCAAGGTGCTAGAAGACATCAGTAGCCATAAACTGAAAGTGCTTCAAAAATAAATATCTGTGTATATTTATATGAACCTTTTATATTATTTATGTTTCCTTAGAAGGAATTTAGGTTTCTGTATCTTTAAATGTGGACCTAGCTTATTTTCTGACTAGACGTCAATTAGAAAGAGTCAGGGGATGGCGTACACAAGTAAATACGACAAGCAATAAGTAACTCAAGTTTCTAGTGATGTTTGTGGCTGTTAAATTGTCTCGAGAACCAAGCGGGAAAAGGTATGTGTTTTTTCTTTTTTCTTTTCCCTTCTCTTACTTGGTGACAAACTCATGTAGTGTGCACGCGAGCACTCTAGTTTGTGGAGTAGTGTTCACAACTGTCAAACTTTGCATTTTAAACATGCTATGCCTTATTTCTCTACAAAAGAAAAGACAACAGGATATCTAAGCTAGTCACAAGCATCTTTCAACTCCGGATGTCTGGAGCCACAACACACATGACTTATAGCCTCAAAATATCACTTAAAACATATTTTTTCACTGGACTATATCAGTATGTGCATATGGGTCAAAGGCAGAACATCTTTTAAGATTATTTAAAGTAGTCTTATGATACATCCTAACTGAAATACTTAATTTTAAAAGCAACACATTTCTGCCCAGCATTGGCGTTTATCCAAACAGGGACACTTTAACTTACAAAAAGTAATGCTGTCAGGATGTAACTGATAATAAGTTATATATAATATATATAATGAAGATTTTATAAAAGAAGAGAACAAATAAAACAACAAAACACAAAGAGAGAAAATAAATAAATAAATAAATAAACTATTTGGGAACATTATTATGCATTGATTACTCTGATTAAGAATATGAAAATAATAGATTGATAATAATGAAAAATAGAGTAATGTTTAAATTATGCTTAGTATATTGATGTGATTTGAGATAAATGTATTTACATTTATGCTAATTTTGACATTTAAAATATAAATGAAAACAGTACCTGTTTTGGTGTAACTTGAAGACAGTAAGAACTTTTTTTTGTTGTTAGTATTATTATTTAGATTTTTACAGAATATAACATATGTAAGATTATTTGTCCTTTAGTTTTTTCTTTTGCTCAACAGTTTTCCAATTATTTACTTCAGCATTTCTCGTGTACTTATTGTCCAGTCCATAGATTCTTCATGTGTTAGGATGTTGCTGTTGGTAACGTATTTTATTGCTGAATCTACTGTTTCAAAGATTTTTATTCCATTTGGTAGAAAACTTTCAGTCTTGCTGGGAATAAAAGATGGACTTTCAGTTGCTTTTTCTTCAAGGTTTTTATTGGTAGAAATTCTTTTCTTTTGAAACCACCTTTGTAGAATAATCATTGTCAAATCTTATTAATGAATCATTGTATTTGATGGGATAATTTGCCCAAGCATTTCTTAATATAAGATCTTTATCTTGTGTAGAAAAAAGTCTCACAATTATAGATCTCGGCTTGTTCTTACCCGGAGAAGAAGCATTTCCAGAAGCTGCTAGTGATCTATGCGCCGTTCTATACCATATGAAAGAGCTTCAGGTATTTTTGTTACATCTGGTATCCAGGTGGTAAGAAAGTTTATCATATTGTCCCCTTCAGATTTTTCTGGTAGACCATATATTCTAATATTATTTCTTCTTGTTCGGTTTTCCATATCATCAAGCTTTTCTAGTAAATATGTATTCTGTTGAAGTAAGAATTCAGTTTGTTGTTCTTCTATTTGGACTCTAGTGTCAATGTCACTTAATGACTGTTCAATAAGTGATATCTGTCCTTTCTGCTGTGTAAACATTTCTTGAAGCTGTTCCAGTTGTTGTGAGCACTTTTCTTTTAAAAGTATCTATTTTATTGTCCATCTTGTCGATTTTTATTGTAAGTTCCTGTATATTTGTAATGAGAGACTGCAGGTCTTTTTGAGAGAAGAGTCTTGTGCTGTATTCCTTAGATGACTCATGCAGTAAAGCTGATATTGGTGCTGATTTTCCAGTAATTAATTTGACAGGAATTATTCAAGTTCTGACAATAAAATTTTTCTTATAGATGCTCAGAGTTATTAGAAATAAGTTAGTAATAAAAATTTCTTCAAATTAAATATGCCCACCAAACTTGTAGACCAATACTGGCATCCTTTCATGCAGTCACATTGAACACAAAATACAGGTCCGCTGATCAGGAACAACCAGGCTCTCAACTGCCAGACAACACACCTGCCTGCAGAAAGGTCCAAGAATCATAGTTGCATTGTCAAGCATCCTTGTCCACACTAACAGTAACATGATATACCAAGCATACACTAGTATTGTGTCATTCTTGATAATGTAAAAAGCCAGGCAATATTATAAGAAGGGTGAAGCCACAGCCAGGCAACATAACAAGAAGAGCACAGCCGCAGTCACCATTCATATGAGCAAACGGGAACAGCATGAGCCATCTAAGGATGGATAGCCCATTGAGTACCTGCCACAATGCATGCCCATAATGCATGGCAACCCAGTAACAAATTAGGGTGTGGGATAAGCCTCTCCCCCTTCCACTCAAATCAGATCCAACACAATATGTGTGTAGAACACAGATGCTTCGACAAAGCCCAAAGCCACATGGGATATAAACATTGTATAATTGACACACGGGTCAAATCCACTGTTGTTATGTTACTCATTATAGTTGCCTATACAATCATTGCTTCCACTTTCTCCATCTAGTATACCATACCGCCATCTAAATGTTTGATTTGCCAAATGCACATCCAACCTTCTTGTTGCATCCCACCTGCCCACCCGAGGGCATACCTTGGCAGCAGGACATCAGTAGTATTCTGCAGGAGCACCAGCGTGGGAAATGGCAACCCTCCCCAAAACAAACCTGTCAGTTGCTTGATATTTACTAGTTTCTTTACAGAATTTGTAAAACAGCAGTGATTTTATTTGCTGATCATTAATTTCTTTTTAAACTCTGCTGTATAAAACATAGTAAGGGATAGCTAAAATGTCTGGAAATCTAAACTGATAGAAAGACAAGCAGATATATGTCCTTATCTATCAAGGTGCTAGAAGACATCAGTAGCCATAAACTGAAAGTGCTTCAAAAATAAATATCTGTGTATATTTATATGAACCTTTTATATTATTTATGTTTCCTTAGAAGGAATTTAGGTTTCTGTATCTTCAAATGTGGACCTAGCTTATTTTCTGACTAGACGCCAGAAAGAGTCAGGGGATGGCGACACAAGTAAACTGCAATAAGTAACTCAAGTTTCTAGTGATGTTTGTGGCTGTTAAATTGTCTCGAGAACCAAGCGGAAAAGGTATGTGTTTTTTCTTTTTCCTCTCTTATTTGGTGACAAACTCATGTGTGCACGCGAGCACTCTAGTTTGTGGAGTAGTGTTCACAACTGTCAAACTTTGCATTTTAAACATGCTATGCCTTATTTCTCTACAAAAGAAAAGACAACAGGATATCTAAGCTAGTCACAAGCATCTTTCAACTCCGGATGTCTGGAGCCACAACACACATGACTTATAGCCTCAAAATATCACTTAAAACATATTTTTTTCACTGGACTATATCAGTATGTGCATATGGGTCAAAGGCAGAACATCTTTTAAGATTATTTAAAGTAGTCTTATGATACATCCTAACTGAAATACTTAATTTTAAAAGCAACACATTTCTGCCCAGCATTGGCGTTTATCCAAACAGGGACACTTTTAACTTACAAAAAGTAATGCTGTCAGGGATGTAACTGATAATAAGTTATATATAATATATATAATGAAGATTTTATAAAAAGAAGAGAACAAATAAAAACAACAAAACACAAAGAGAGAAAATAAATAAATAAATAAATAAACTATTTGGGAACATTATTATGCATTGATTACTCTGATTAAGAATATGAAAATAATAGATTGATAATAATGAAAAATAGAGTAATGTTTAAATTATGCTTAGTATATTGATGTGATTTGAGATAAATGTATTTACATTTATGCTAATTTTGACATTTAAAATATAAATGAAAACAGTACCTGTTTTGGTGTAACTTGAAGACAGTAAGAACTTTTTTTTTGTTGTTAGTATTATTATTTAGATTTTACAGAATAAAACATATGTAAGATTATTTGTCCTTTAGTTTTTTCTTTTGCTCAACAGTTTTCCAATTATTTACTTCAGCATTTCTCTTCGGTGTACTTATTGTCCAGTCCATAGATTCTTCATGTGTTAGGATGTTGTTGTTGGTAAGGTATTTTATTGCTGAATCTACTGTTTCAAAGATTTTTATTCCATTTGGTAGAAAACTTTCAGTCTTGCTGGGAATAAAAGATGGACTTTCAGTTGCTTTTTTCTTCAAGGTTTTTATTGGTAGAAATTCTTTTCTTTTGAAACCACCTTTGTAGAATAATCATTGTCAAATCTTATTAATGAATCATTGTATTTGATGGGATAATTTGCCCAAGCATTTCTTAATATAAGATCTTTATCTTGTGTAGAAAAAGTCTCACAATTATAGATCTCGGCTTGTTCTTACGGAGAAGAAGCATTTCCAGAAGCTGCTAGTGATCTATGATACCATAAGAAAGAGCTCCAGGTATTTTTGATACATCTGGTATCCAGGTGGTAAGAAAGTTTATCATATTGTCCCTTCAGATTTTTGGTAGACCATATATTCTAATATTATTTCTTCTTGTTCGGTTTTCCATATCATCAAGCTTTTCTAGTAAATATGTATTCTGTTGAAGTAAGAATTCAGTTTGTTGTTCTTCTATTTGGACTCTAGTGTCAATGTCACTTAATGACTGTTCAATAAGTGATATCTGTCCTTTCTGCTGTGTAAACATTTCTTGAAGCTGTTCCAGTTGTTGTGAGCACTTTCTTTTTAAAAGTTTTTTTTTTATTGTTTTTGTGTTTTATTTAAGTTTGTTTTTTAAATGGGACTCAGGTCTTTTTAAAAGATTTTTGTATTCCTTTCTCTGGTAAACTTTTGGGCTTTTTTCCAGTTTTTTAAAGGAATTTTCTTTAAATAAAATTTTTTTTAAATGTCGATTATTGTAAGTTTTAAAAAAAATTTTTAAAAAAAAAATTTTTTTGAAAACCCTGTAAAATTGTTTTGATAAGAAGCTGAAATGGTGCGTTCAGTTTTTTACAGTATTCCCTTTGACATATTCCTTAAATGCCAAGTTTGGGGGATTATAAATCCTTAAATTATTTTTTATCGGGCGATTGAATGGAGTAAGCGATGAATATTCATGGGGGCATCTGCCACGAACTCTTCTGGACGAAAACGGTTCCGATGCCGACATTAAAGCCCCCCCCCTCAAGGTTTTAAAACATAATGTCAACAGACAAAAAAAAAATTTGCCCCAACCCACCTCTTTAAACCCCATCAAGTTATAAAAGAAAATATTATTTTTTTTTTAAACCCAAATATAGCTGCCTGTATTTGCGCTTGTTTATGGTGTGCCCATTGCTTAACCAAAGTTAGCAATTGTGACATTGAAGAGCATATAAAAGTACTTATGCAAATTAATCCAAAAAATAGCGAATGGTAGAGCTTTCACAAAAGAAAGCATTCACAGTTTGAGTCCCACCACTCCCCTTTTTATTTATGTTTTAAATCAGTATTTAAATAATACCAGACAAATATGATTAAAATTTTATTAAAAGCAGTGACATGGCCAATGTATCAGGGAAAAAAATATATATTTTAAAAAACCCAGATATATAATAGCCTGAACAATGTTTTACACAGCTAAAAAAGATGCCCATAGTTTTAGCCATACCCATCTAAACAGAGGTGCCCATAGTTTAATAGCTTATCCAGCTAAACAGAGTTGCCCATAGTTTTAATGCTTACCCAGTTAAACAGAGTTGCAGTTTAATAGCACACCCAGCACAATAGAGTTGCCCAACATTTAAAAGCGCTTTTCCCAAATGTGGGCATGGGCCAACTAGGGCACCATAGGGCACAGAGGAGCAATGTAGAACTAAGTTGCTTAAATGCAGCCACACCCCCTAGCCTGTCTAGACAGTATTAAAATAAAAGAATGATAAGGTTTGAACACAGGACCTTTTGCATCATAATCAAAGTACAGAACCACTAAGCCATGACAACATAGGGGAAACAGCCACTATTAACATTCATAAACTTAGTAGTTTAACCATTACTAAGCAGGTCTGCAGTCAGCCTAGAATTTTACAAAATGGCCAATCACAAAAAAATGTGGGAAATGCGGCACATTTAAGCCCCACAGGTGGGAATACACGCCATAACTGATTGTAGCTCACATCTGTGGTCAGAATGTCTGGTGTTGGAGAGGGAGCATGCTTCTGAGCACAGAGATGGGGCATCGAGGAGTCCAAATACATGGTTTGGCTCCTAGTCCACCATCATGAGGCAAGACTCCTGCAGGGCCAGTTCCAAGGGAGGGAGTACAAGGCAGAGGCTTGGAACCGGTTAGCTCGTGACCTCACCGGTGCCACAGGTGTTCCCCGGACTGGTGAGCAGGTCCGTCACCACCATGCGGACCTGAAGAGATGAAAGGAGGACCACCTGAACCAGTGGATACAGAAGGCCCATGGGATGCGGAATGCCCCACAACTGAGTATGTAGCCATGTAATCCAGTATGTAAGGATTTAAAATAGAGTATGTATAACGGATAGGAATGTCTCAATATCCCTTCATTTACTTTACAGCTGCAGGTGATCGTGTTAAGAATCAGCAAGCTTATGCTGATAGGCTGCTAAGGCTGCACCGCCAGGCAGGTTAGTGATTATTCTGCATGTATTGTTATATAAAATATGGGAGAGAGCATGAAAGAAAGTGTTGTAGTCCAATAATACAGCCATAAAATGGACTGAATAAGTCCTCTGCATGTACTGTCAGATAAAAACATTAGAGAGGCAAAAAAATAGTGTCGTAACCCATTAAGAAAAGTAACAAATGTCTGGAATAATATCTCTGCAGGCACTGTCATATAAAATAATATGTGAGTGAGCCTGAAAAAAGAGTGTGCTAACCTATTAATAAAGGTATAATATGTTGTGAACATGTCTGCCATATATACCGTTAAAACAAATAAAGGAGTGAGCCTGTGGAAAAGTGTGTAATGTCATTAAAAAAGGTCTAAAACCCAGAGTGTGTTTTTTCACTTAGTATGAAATGTTGTTGTACCCTTGCATTATACAAATAGTAATGTGTTAGAAAGTGCTGGCAACCCAGAGTTCTGCAGTCCCATCTAAAGTGGGTGATGGAAGTGCTAGTAGCTGTGAAGTAAATATACAGTCCTCAACAGTCAGTTACTGGCTGGCATGCATAAGTAAATCTGGCACACGAGTAGCATGCTAATATGTTCCCCAGAAATGTAAGTGTGCTTCAATAAATGCAGGGTTCTGTACAATTAGAAGTGAAAATGTCATGTGAAAACATCCAGATATGTAGATAAAGAAATATAAATGCAACCATGAAATATGCAGCAGTAACATCTGCATCCTGGACAGTTAGTATGTGAGATATAGGTTAAGTATAGATTGAACTAACCAAACCCACTACACAACCTAATGCATGGTGGCAAGTGTAATAATACATGTAGGGAATATACACCTGCAGTCACTAGGAATGTAGTGTAGAGTAAAAGTGTTTATAAGATGTTAATGGAGGTTTTTCTACACCCTACTCTTTGTGCATAAACTATGCAATTCTGCACCTCAATTGGTATGTGTAATCTTAAATATTTGTCGGGATATATGTCCTATTGTTCCATAAATATTTGCACTCATGTTGATGCATGTGGCCTGTTCAAACACCATGTTCATGGTGGCCTGTTGCTACCAATCATCCCTGCATGCAGTTGGAATAACCACTGTTGTTCAATATATGCATGTGTTATGTTTGCTGTTCAACTGTTGGAACTGTGGTGTGTTGGGTTGATGGAAATATTACTGCATGCTGTTACAACTAATCTGGAAGGCTGTTGTTTATGTTGTAATGAAACACACCAAATCCCAGAACGTATGGGAAGGCTGGTCCTAGCGGACCCACTTGTCCCTCCTCAGTTGGCGAGTGCACCTGGCACCAGTGGCTCTGGTGCCCAGCCCGGACTCCCCTCCTCTGCTGGTCCTGTGCCACCTTCGGGGGGAAGCTGCAGGATGGGGCTCATCCCCCCTGCAAGCAGGGGAAGGGCCACCCAT